>NC_139629.1:49136281-49153781 GCF_964638095.1 Poromitra crassiceps | reverse complement strand
CAATCTGCTGAGCACGACACCCAACCCGGGTCAGAGGAGGAGGAGGGGATGAGAGGGGGGGATGGTTGGACTGGAGCGAACTCGTTTACGTGTCTCGCCCCCGTGATGTATGGGAGGTTGATTCGGCTGAAAGGTCCTTGTTCATCCCAGGACTGACAAACATCTAGCCCTCCCAGGGGTGTGAAGAGTCCTCAGTCAGAGCCTTGTCTTCTATTTTAGCAACACATTCCCATCTCTTGTCCCACCTGGGTTTGATTCTACTGGAGGAGCGGGCGTGGCATGCTACTACACTACACAGCCTGATCCCAGATCAGCACATAGACACATCCACTCATCTCATCCTCCCAAGGGGAATAGTGATGGAGCAGAGCAGAGGAACAGGGTAAACAAGGCAGCGGTGGAATGAGGAAGTAAACCTCAGAAGACCTGGAGAGATTCAAGAATAGGTTGTTGGCGAGCAGCAGTGTCTCTGGTGTCACTAGAAATAATATATTCAAATTTCCATTCCATTTTTGCAGAGCAACACGATTAGCCCATGGGATCAATGAACCCCCCCCCCCCCCCTTTCCCGAGCAGCCAACATCTCATCCTCACGTGTGACGCGTCCTAGTACATCATGTGACGCGTCCCAGTACATCATGTGACGCGTCCTAGTACATCATGTGACGCGTCCTAGTACATCATGTGACGCGTCCTAGTACATGATGTGACGCGTCCCAGAACATCATGTGATGCGTCCCAGTACATCATCATGGTGGTTAACTACACAAGGGACCTTGGTGTGACATTGCCGCTGCAGATCCATCACAGTGACGATGGTAGCAGACTTGTTTAGAAGACAACATCTACCATCCTTCATCAACGGCTGAGCGACTTGAATAGATGCAATTGTGCTTTTGTGCCTTCGTGCATAAACGGGGGTGGAGATGAGCTCTGGAATGTGCTGAGTAGACTCCAATTACATGCTGAGTGAATTGGTGAGGGCAGCAGCTGCTGTGAGGCCAGGATCTGTGATGATGGTGTTTCTGATGCTGAGCGGAATGCGCTCTGCACACGTAGAGAGTTCTTCTCCCCTAAGCTCATGATGATGGCGGGTTTGGGACCTCAGGCCGTGGCATTAAGTGCACTCCTGTCAAAAGCCGGCGCCCCCTGCTGTTCATCAAGTGGAGGAGAGACCCTAAAAATATTGTAATAGACCCTTCTCACGGGGGCCATTTTGTGCCGAAAAGGCAGGTTAAACACAGGTGCAAGCAAAACACTAATGAGGGTTTCCAACTTCCATGATTGGAATTTGGAAACCCTCATTAGTGTTCTGCTTGCACCTGTGTTTATTCTGCCTTTTCGACACAAAATGGCCCCCGTGAAAAGGGTCTATTCTACCAGGAGACGGCATCAATCTCGAATCGAGTATACACTCTCTGAGGATGTCTTCGTTTGCATAGCAGTGTAGGTCTCTTACTCTCTTTCATGCACCACCAACTACTGTATCTTCTTCAAATGGTTTATCAACGTTAAAAGCAAAGCATTATTGTTAGTGCCTGTTTATTAGCTGAGAAGCATATTATGGCCAAATGAATAGAAAATGAGCCCAACATACAGACAGCCCTGTTTTGCTGCTCACAAGTGGAGAATAAATTAACCACAGAGAAAAAGAACAAACTTCACAAAAGCTCTGTTCAAATAACATGCACCAAAATAGATCACCAAGGCCCGATCACATAGTCAAGTCAGATTAAAATCTAAATGGAACCACATTATCCTTTCAAGTAAAACAGAGTCAGCCCAGATAGTCAACAAAACAAATCATTTTCACCTGACCAGCCTGGTCAAACATATATTATTATTATTTTTTCAGATTTTCCCCCATTTTCTCCCCAATTATAGTTGGCCAATTTATCCCCCATGCTGCCCTATTAGCTGCCCCGGTCGCTGCTCCACCCTCTGCCGCCGATCTGTGGAGAGCCGAGACTAGCACCATGCTTCCTCCGGCACATGCGCAATTGCCAGCCGCTTCTTTTCACCTGACAGGGGGAGCTTCACCGGTAGGACGTAGCACGTGGGAGGATCATGCTGTTCCCACCAGTTCCCTTCTGCCCCGAACAGGCGCTCCGACCGACCAGAGGAGGCGCTAGTGCAAGCGACCAGGACACATACCCCCAATCCGGCTTCCCACCCTCAGGCACAGCCAATCGTGCCTGTATGGACGCCCGACCAAGCCGGAGGTAACACGGGGATACGAACCTGCCACCCTCGTGTTGGTAGGCAGGGAATCTACTGCTACACTACCCGGATGCCCAGCCTGGTCAAATGAACAACATCTGAAATCCTGAATAGAAATCCTAGTCAATCTGCCCCACTCACCAAAGGTGGTGCCAGCATCAGGCCTGGAGACAGAGGACACGATGACGAATCCGAAGCCCTCGTTCTCCCCGCGTTGGATCTCCACGTCGTACGGCTGCAGACTGGCAGGCACCACTGCACTGCCGCTGCCGCCTCCCCCGCCGCTGCCGATGCCGCTGGTGGAGCCGCTGCCCGAGCTGACCGTGTTCAGAGAGTTCTGGCTGCCCTGCGGCGTCCGCTTGCCCTCCGTCAGGCTGGGGGCCTGGGTGCTGCTGTGGTGGGACGAGGCCGGGGACGGGGGGACGTCACCCTCCCCTTTGGACACTGCGCGGGGACGACAAATCGTACAAATATTACAGCGACACACCTGCATTTGTCTACCTTTTGGCTCTCTGTCGTTCAGGCCAATAGCTTTTTGGTCACTATGATGACAGTAGTATATGTGTGTGTGTGTGTGTGTGTGTGTGTGTTTGTGTGTGTGTGTGTGTGTGTGTGTGTGTGTGTGTGTGTGGGGGGGGCGTGTGCATGTGTGTGTGGGGGGCGTGTGCATGTGTGTGTGGGGGGCGTGTGCATGTGTGTGTGGGGTGCGTGTGCATGTGTGTGTGGGGGGCATGTGCATGCGTGTGTGGGGGGCATGTGCATGTGCAGTGTGGGGGGCGTGTGCATGTGTGTGTGGGGGGCGTGTGCATGTGTGTGTGGGGGGCGTGTGCATGTGCAGTGTGGGGGGCGTGTGCATGTGTGTGTGGGGGGCGTGTGCATGTGTGTGTGGGGGGCGTGTGCATGTGTGTGTGGGGGGCGTGTGCATGTGCAGTGTGGGGGGCGTGTGCATGTGTGTGTGGGGGGCGTGT
This sequence comes from Poromitra crassiceps, assembly GCF_964638095.1. Taxonomy (NCBI): domain Eukaryota; kingdom Metazoa; phylum Chordata; class Actinopteri; order Beryciformes; family Melamphaidae; genus Poromitra; species Poromitra crassiceps. The sequence goes on along the minus strand of NC_139629.1, from coordinate 49,150,593 downwards.
GCATGTGCAGTGTGGGGGGCGTGTGCATGTGTGTGTGGGGGGCATGTACATGTGTGTGTGGGGGGCATGTGCTGGTGTGTGTGGAGGGCGTATGCATGTGTGTGGGGGGCATGTGAATGTGTGTGTGGGGGGAGTGTGCATGTGTGTGTGGGGGGCGTGTGCATGTGTGTGTGGGGGGAGTGTGCATGTGTGTGTGGGGGGCGTGTGCATGTGTGTGTGGGGGGAGTGTGCATGTGTGTGTGGGGGGCATGTACATGTGTGTGTGGGGGGCATGTGCTGGTGTGTGTGGAGGGCGTATGCATGTGTGTGTGGAGGGCGTGTGCATGTGTGTGTGGGGGGCGTGTGAATGCATAATAGGGTGACATGTTGACCCCTGGTCACCTGTGTATCCGGAGGTCTTGCGTCGGACAGTGAGGTTGACGTGTCCCTGCTTGGCGGCCTGCTGCATCAGCTGCACCACCAGCTGGTGGGACTTGCCCACCACCGCCGTGCCGTCCACGCAGATGAGCTCGTCGCCCGACCGCAGGCGACCGTCCTCGTCCGCTGCCCCGTACTTCACTATGTGCCCTATATAGATCTGACACAACAACACAACGCATTAGTGTCATTGACCATCGATTTGTGTTCAATGACAAATTCATTGTAATTCATTGTGTCGTCGATAAACAGAGTGATGCGTAGAGCTGCAACCATCAATCGATTAGTTGATCGACAGAACATTTTGAGTAATTCTTTTGAGAACAAAAGTCAAAATTCTCTGATTCCAGCTTCTTAAATGTGAATATTTTCTGGTTTCTTTACTCCTCTATGACAGTAGACTGAATATCTTTGGGTTGTGGACAAAACAAGACATTTGAGGACGTCATCTTGGCCTTTGGGAAACAGCGATCCACATTTCTAACGAATCGATTAATCGAGAAAATGATTGACAGATTAATCGATGAGGAAAATAATCGTTAGTCGCACCCCTGGTGACATGCGAGTGACATACAGTAGTATACTATGTATATAATATACTTATTAAGATTTATACAAGTAAATGATGCAGTAAAATTGGGACCTGCAGTAAAATGATTTGGTGTGGTTATCTCCTTCTTGATTTTGAATTAATCTGCTTTAACAGAGCAGAGTTGAAGAAACTAATACTAAAGTCTATGACTTGAATGTATTTGTAGCGGCTGTTGGGAGAAAGCAGGAAGGCAGCTGCAGTCTAGTGGGGCTGTGAAGGAGCTGTGTGTGTGGGAGGTTCCAACAAGTGCACAACTAGCATGCAGCATCTTGGCACAAACAACTGCTAACTCCTCTGGGGTACACCTGCAGAATGCTGCCATTTTAATTCCCCCCCTATTTCTCAAGTATCTGCCGTTCGCTCTCACACTCCCTTCCTTCCTTTTCAAACAGATATATGGCGCATAACCAAGAGGATTGTGGGTAAGGCCTTTGCTTGCCTTAACAAGCCGTCTGTGCACCTCCGGGGAGCAACAGCTACAGTTAGAGACAGATTGCTGCGCTGCTACCTGCCACTGATCTACTGTACAGTTTGAAGGCAGACCAAATAGAAAAGCAGATGGGTAGAAAGACTGAAGAAACAACGGATGCAAATAAAACTCTGACAGAAGTGAGAAGTCTACCTAGCAACAGGACACAGCGTTCAGAGTCAAAGCTATAGTACAATAAATAAATAAAAAGAACAATTCAAATTTTCGATGCCCTGTTGTTGTTGTTTTTGCTCCAAGTGAAATGTTGTGAAATGTTGTATGGTCTCTCATGATTCAGTAGGTCACGGGTTGGCTTGGTTCCAGCATTAAAACTCGTTATACTGTATCATATATCGTTATACTGTATCATATATCGTTATACTGAAAGTCACATGACTGATGAGCCTCTATAGCATGCATGTTATGTGTCTGTGTTTACACTGCGCTGATTCCTTCATCAACTGTGTTTTTTCTTAAGACACGCCCACTGATGAGATTCAAGGACTAGTAAATTAATTCACTCCTGCTTTCCTCCAACTTGAACCAGGCTAAAATGACAAACCAAAATGAAACAGTGAGACCAAGGTGGAGGGATACTTACCGGCTCCCCGGGCTCATTTCCTCCCAGGATGCGGAAGCCGAAGCCCGTATCCTTCCGCCACAGGAAGATGTCCTGCTCCTGGCAGTCTGGCACTGCAACACACAAGAGGAGCGCTGAGAATGCAGGTGACAACAAGCCAAAAGCAGCCCAAGACCCGCAGGCCCCGCCCACACAGACTGATCTGTATTTGTGTAGCAGGGTTGCCAGACCCTGCTCACACAGACTGATCTGTATTTGTGTAGCAGGGTTGCCAGATTGTGTGGTTTACCGCCAATTGAGCCGTTTTGGGTCACATTGTGCAGGGAGAAAATGGGCTTGGTGGATAGAGTCGTTTCCATAGACCTGCAGTTGCTTGGGCGGTTTTGTGTCTGTTTTGTGGCGGTTTTTGAACAGTCTTTGGGCTGGAAACCAGCAGCTGTATCTGGCAACACTGCTTTATAGGCTCATCACTGAATTCTTGTTGCGCTAATTGCCGAGTAATCTGTACGGTATATGATGTAATTATCACAACTCAACGTGAAGCTGTGTCATCACTGATCCATAAGGTGTGTGTTCTGCCCATTAGCGTTAGCATTTGCAGCATCAACACCTGCCCCCCCCACACATACAGTAAGCCCCGCCTCCCTCTCTCTCTTGTCTCCCTTCCTCTCACACGTACAGTAAGCCCCGCCTCCCTCTCTCTCTCTTGTCTCCTTTCCTCTCACACGTACAGTAAGCCCCGCCTCCCTCTCTCTCTCTCTTGTCTCCCTTCCTCTCACACGTACAGTAAGCCCTGCCTCCCTCTCTCTCTCTTGTCTCCCTTCCTCTCACACGTACAGTAATGCTGCCTTCCAGACAACTGGGACCTTCAGATTTTCTGGCCTCCTATTAGGAAAAGTGCGCTGGAACGGCACTCAAAGTGGGAGCTCCCACTTGAAAACTGGGAGAAAAAAATCTACCCCCACTAGGCTGGGAACCAGTTGTCTGACGTCACACAACAATGGCCGCAACATGGAGTATGTAGTCCAAAGTATTAAGTGCCTAATAAAATGTATAATAGAGTCTGTTACATTATGTGTCATTGCTGCTCCTCATTTTCATTTAAATATGTAAGGATGGTGCTCTACTCGTTGTTAAGCTGTCTTGCTATTTTGCCAAACAAAAAAAAGTTTGTCACGGTCCGCCATGTTTCTTGGTTGCGTTTTGCCTTTGTGCTCTGGAATGCTTTGAAGGTGGGGGGTGGGACTTTTCCACTGGGAAACACCCACGTCCCATGTGTCTGGAAGGCAGCATAAGCCCCGCCTCCCTCTCTCTCTCTTGTCTCCCTTCCTCCCACACGTACAGTAAGCCCCGCCTCCCTCTCTCTCTCTTGTCTCCCTTCCTCTCACACGTACAGTAAGCCCCGCCTCCCTCTCTCTCTCTTGTCTCCCTTCCTCTCACACATACAGTAAGCCCCGCCTCCCTCTCTCTCTCTTGTCTCCCTTCCTCCCACACGTACAGTAAGCCCCGCCTCCCTCTCTCTCTCTTGTCTCCCTTCCTCTCACACGTACAGTAAGCCCCGCCTCCCTCTCTCTCTTGTCTCCCTTCCTCTCACACGTACAGTAAGCCCCGCCTCCCAATCTCTCTTGTCTCCCTTCCTCTCACACGTACAGTAAGCCCCGCCTCCCTCTCTCTCTTGTCTCCCTTCCTCTCACACGTACAGTAAGCCCCGCCTCCCTCTCTCTCTTGTCTCCCTTCCTCTCACACGTACAGTAAGCCCCGCCTCCCTCTCTCTCTTGTCTCCCTTCCTCCCACACGTACAGTAAGCCCCGCCTCCCTCTCTCTCTCTTGTCTCCTTTCCTCTCACACGTACAGTAAGCCCCGCCTCCCTCTCTCTCTTGTCTCCCTTCCTCCCACACGTACAGTAAGCCCCGCCTCCCTCTCTCTCTCTTGTCTCCCTTCCTCTCACACGTACAGTAAGCCCCGCCTCCCTCTCTCTCTCTTGTCTCCCTTCCTGTCACACATACAGTAAGCCCCGCCTCCCTCTCTCTCTTGTCTCCCTTCCTGTCACACGTACAGTAAGCCCCGCCTCCCCCTCTCTCTTGTCTCCCTTCCTCTCACACATACAGTAAGCCCCGCCTCCCTCTCTCTCTTGTCTCCCTTCCTGTCACACATACAGTAAGCCCCGCCTCCTTCTCTCTCTTGTCTCCCTTCCTCCCACACGTACAGTAAGCCCCGCCTCCCTCTCTCTCTCTTGTCTCCCTTCCTCTCACACGTACAGTAAGCCCCGCCTCCCTCTCTCTCTCTTGTCTCCCTTCCTGTCACACATACAGTAAGCCCCGCCTCCCTCTCTCTCTTGTCTCCCTTCCTCTCACACGTACAGTAAGCCCCGCCTCCCCCTCTCTCTTGTCTCCCTTCCTCTCACACGTACAGTAAGCCCCGCCTCCCTCTCTCTCTTGTCTCCCTTCCTCTCACACGTACAGTAAGCCCCGCCTCCCTCTCTCTCTTGTCTCCCTTCCTCTCACACATACAGTAAGCCCCTCCCTCCCCCTCTCTCTTGTCTCCCTTCCTCTCACACATACAGTAAGCCCCTCCCTCCCTCTCTCTCTTGTCTCCCTTCCTCTCACACATACAGTAAGCCCCGCCTCCCTCTCTCTCTTGTCTCCCTTCCTCTCACACATACAGTAAGCCCCGCCTCCCCCTCTCTCTTGTCTCCCTTCCTCTCACACGTACAGTAAGCCCCGCCTCCCTCTCTCTCTTGTCTCCCTTCCTCTCACACGTACAGTAAGCCCCGCCTCCCTCTCTCTCTTGTCTCCCTTCCCCTCACACGTACAGTAAGCCCCGCCTCCCTCTCTCTCTCTTGTCTCCCTTCCTCTCACACGTACAGTAAGCCCCGCCTCCCTCTCTCTCTCTTGTCTCCCTTCCTCCCACACGTACAGTAAGCCCCGCCTCCCTCTCTCTCTTGTCTCCCTTCCTCTCACACGTACAGTAAGCCCCGCCTCCCTCTCTCTCTTGTCTCCCTTCCTCCCACACGTACAGTAAGCCCCGCCTCCCTCTCTCTCTTGTCTCCCTTCCTCTCACACGTACAGTAAGCCCAGCCTCCCTCTCTCTCTTGTCTCCCTTCCTCCCACACGTACAGTAAGCCCCGCCTCCCTCTCTCTCTTGTCTCTCTTCCTCTCACACGTACAGTAAGCCCCGCCTCCCTCTCTCTCTTGTCTCCCTTCCTCCCACACGTACAGTAAGCCCCGCCTCCCTCTCTCTCTTGTCTCCCTTCCTCTCACACGTACAGTAAGCCCCGCCTCCCTCTCTCTCTTGTCTCCCTTCCTCTCACACATACAGTAAGCCCCGCCTCCCTCTCTCTCTCTTGTCTCCCTTCCTCTCACACATACAGTAAGCCCCGCCTCCCTCTCTCTCTTGTCTCCCTTCCTCCCACACGTACAGTAAGCCCCGCCTCCCTCTCTCTCTTGTCTCCCTTCCTCCCACACGTACAGTAAGCCCCGCCTCCCTCTCTCTCTTGTCTCCCTTCCTCTCACACGTACAGTAAGCCCCGCCTCCCTCTCTCTCTTGTCTCCCTTCCTCTCACACATACAGTAAGCCCCGCCTCCCTCTCTCTCTCTTGTCTCCCTTCCTCTCACACATACAGTAAGCCCCGCCTCCCTCTCTCTCTTGTCTCCCTTCCTCTCACACATACAGTAAGCCCCGCCTCCCTCTCTCTCTTGTCTCCCTTCCTCCCACACGTACAGTAAGCCCCGCCTCCCTCTCTCTCTCTTGTCTCCCTTCCTCTCACACGTACAGTAAGCCCCGCCTCCCTCTCTCTCTCTTGTCTCCCTTCCTGTCACACATACAGTAAGCCCCGCCTCCCTCTCTCTCTTGTCTCCCTTCCTGTCACACGTACAGTAAGCCCCGCCTCCCCCTCTCTCTTGTCTCCCTTCCTCTCACACATACAGTAAGCCCCGCCTCCCTCTCTCTCTTGTCTCCCTTCCTGTCACACATACAGTAAGCCCCGCCTCCTTCTCTCTCTTGTCTCCCTTCCTCCCACACGTACAGTAAGCCCCGCCTCCCTCTCTCTCTCTTGTCTCCCTTCCTCTCACACGTACAGTAAGCCCCGCCTCCCTCTCTCTCTCTTGTCTCCCTTCCTGTCACACATACAGTAAGCCCCGCCTCCCTCTCTCTCTTGTCTCCCTTCCTGTCACACGTACAGTAAGCCCCGCCTCTCTCTCTCTCTTGTCTCCCTTCCTCTCACACATACAGTAAGCCCCGCCTCCCTCTCTCTCTTGTCTCCCTTCCTCCCACACGTACAGTAAGCCCCGCCTCCCTCTCTCTCTCTTGTCTCCCTTCCTCTCACACGTACAGTAAGCCCCGCCTCCCTCTCTCTCTTGTCTCCCTTCCTGTCACACATACAGTAAGCCCCGCCTCCCTCTCTCTCTTGTCTCCCTTCCTGTCACACATACAGTAAGCCCCGCCTCCCTCTCTCTCTTGTCTCCCTTCCTCCCACACGTACAGTAAGCCCCGCCTCCCTCTCTCTCTCTTGTCTCCCTTCCTCTCACACGTACAGTAAGCCCCGCCTCCCTCTCTCTCTTGTCTCCCTTCCTCTCACACGTACAGTAAGCCCCGCCTCCCTCTCTCTCTCTTGTCTCCCTTCCTCTCACACGTACAGTAAGCCCCGCCTCCCTCTCTCTCTTGTCTCCCTTCCTCTCACAGGTACAGTAAGCCCCGCCTCCTTCTCTCTCTTGTCTCCCTTCCTCTCACACGTACAGTAAGCCCCGCCTCCCTCTCTCTCTTGTACGCCCCCATGTGTTTGGATTGATGAGGCAGACTGTGGGAGGACACAGGCAATTTGGTGTCAGTCTGTTCACCCAGGGGGCCAGTCTGCGCAGAAGGCGGCACGGGCCATTTCTCCCGCGCTGCCTGCTGTCTCCACAGGCTGCCACTCGGGGGCAGTAGCGAGCCCATTAGCCTCAGCGCTCCGTCTCTCGCTAAGCGTCTCAGTGTGAACGAGACTGTTGCTGTTGGACCGGTAATTAACCCTCCGCTGACCCGTCCCCAAAGAGCAGTGATCAAAGAAAAGCTCAACTTTAAACAGTAACAAACTGCACACAGCAGCACGGACTGTCTGCACATCACACAGAGAACTGAGTGGCGGGCGGTCGCTTGGACGAAAACCAAAATGGCCACACAACAGGAGGCTCACCTCTTGGTCTATTTGTGGCCCTGTCCCGGGCACTAACATCAGCACTCAGAGGTACTGAGATATGCTGCTATTCTGGGGGCACTCAACTGCCTTATGGATGCCTGGATGCACCCGTTCACATATTCAAGAATGAGCACTTGTGTGTGACTGTATGCACGCCGAAAATACACGCAGGAAACATTACACACAGATGCTCTCTCTCTCTCTCTCTCTCTCTCTTTCATCCCCTCCTCCCCTCCTCCCATCCTCCTCGCTCTAATAATCCAGCCAACTCCAAAAGGGGCTGCGGCTGCTTCAGGGGTTATCAAACAGATATACCAATCAGGCCCAGCTTAAAGCAGCCTCACCGGGCCCACTTCATATTTAATCAGCAGCAGCCCTAGATTCTACAGGCAGGCAGCGCGCTGTGATTAACCAGCAGCACCTGAGATACACAGCCTGCGCCTGGCTGCACGGCCTGGCTGCACGGGGCCTGGCTACACGGCCTGGCTGCACGACTTGGCTGCACGGCCCGGCTGCACGGCCTGGCTGCTGCACGGCCTGGCTGCTGCACGGCCTGGCTGCTGCACGGCCTGGCTGCTGCACGGCCTGGCTGCAGGCCTGGCTGCACGGCCGCCTGCCAACCATCACAAGTGTGTGACACAACCGACATCACCCCTCTACGATTATGACACAATATAATGCGACAACACAGACGTGTATTCTTCCTATACAAAGAGCCCGTTGACATGTCACCACTGTCACCACCACTGTACTGGAGGTCTGACAATGCAGCGTGTGAGCCATTATTTGTACGATCCTCTTTCTCTCTCTCGTCTCCTCCATTAACCCATTGATACCTGATGCAGCATTTGTGTGTGTATCCCTTTAAGACCGCGTCTTAAAGGGATACACACACACAAATGAGGGATATACACGCAAATGCTGCATCAGGTATCAATGGGTTAAGAGCAGAACATCATAAGCCTCACACAGTTTCTTCCATGAATTATGTAAGAATGGGCCTTGATTGCCACATGATATTGGGATCCTTACAGGGACGCTACACTGTAGCTTCGGCCAATATGAAATGAAATAGCTTGTAACACCAGCTGTTTGCTCAGCGATAATTCTAGCCAATTCTTTAACTTCAAGCAAAGCATTTCAAAGGGAACATGATCTCCCTTATGCAACTTGTTCTTTGTTTTTTGTGCTTGAGTGTTTTTAAGTGTGTCCCTTTCTCTCTCTCTCTCTCTCTCTCTCTCTCTCTCTCTCTCTCTCGCTCTCTCTCTCACACACACACACACACGTTACGTACACGTGTGTGTGCGCACGCACGCGCACACACACACACACACACAGGGTCACAGGGTCGTGACTCACACACTGAAACAGCATCAACACAGCTGTGATTCTCTCTCAATGTAACATTGCCACAATTCAAGACATTAAAAAATCAAATGAGAGCCTCTTTCACATCTCGCATCTTTCATACGAGAAAAGGCCTGATCATCCAATCAGTGGGTACTATAAGAAAGCTAAATCTGTGACATCACAACCTATCTATGAACTAACCCTAAACTATTAAATAATGTATAAATGATTACCTTACTGTAGTTATCTAAAGTTTTATTATTTATTTTAAGATTTGACTGTAGTTATCTAACATGAACACCATTACCAGCTCAGTGGCCTTGAGGTTTGAGTGTCCGCCCTGAGACTGGGAGGTTGTGAGTTCGATCCCTGGCCGAGTCATACCAAAGACTATAAAAATGGGACCCATTGCCTCCCTGCTTGGCACTCAGCATCAAAGGGTTGGAATTGGGGGGTTAGATCACCAAATGATTCCCGAGCGCTGCGCTGCACTGCTGCTGCTCACCGCTCCCCCAGGGGATGGGTCAAATGCGGAGAACAAATTTCACACACTCAGGTGTGTGACTTTACTTTACTTTACCTTTACCTTTACTTTACTTTACTTTACCTCTCAGAAGAACCAGAGGAGAACGCTTTTTGAGCCTTCAAACTAACGTGTGTGAACTGAATTGCACAAATCAGAAAGGTGGAGTGAACTCACGCCGGCTCTCGTACATGCTCCTGGACTGAGCCCAGATCTTGAAGGGGTCCGGCTTCTTCTGCAGGGTGAGCGTGCCATCTGCAGGGTCGTGGGGCGGCAGGCCCGGCAGAGGCTGGGTGGGGGCAGCGGGCGTGGGGGCCACAGCCTCACCGGGCATGGTGGGCGGCGCGTGGCTGGGGGAGTCTGTGTGGGCGCTGCGATGGCTGCACACGCTGTGCTGGGAGCTGCTCTGGCTGTCTTTCCTCTCCAACTGCTGCTGGGCAGACACACGGAGAGAGAGGGAGGATTAAAGGGACAGCTCACCCCTAAAATCAGAAATACAATATTTTTCCTCTCCCCCCGTAGTGCTATTTATCCATCTAGATTTTTTTTGAAAAACTCAACAGCAGTGTCTCTTTCCAGAAATCATGACCATGATGAATCATGTTTAATGTAGGAACTACTTTCGACCAAACTACACTTACTAGCTGCTAGCTACTGTAGTTCCTACATGAAACTAGCAGCAGGTAGCTAGTGAGTGTAGTTTGGTCGAAAATAGTTCCTACATAAAACTGCTCACATCAAGTCTGTGGATTATCTTGAGTAACCGGGTCATGATTTCTGGAAAGAGACACTGCTGTTGAGTTTTTCCAATTGTATTTTTTTGGCGCTTTGAGCATCACAAGCCGAGTGCCATCCAGTTCCATTGTATTGGAGAGAAGGCAGAAATCTCTACGGCCGATATCTCCGAAACGCAGACGACTAACACAAAACAATCTAAAGGGATAAATAGCACTACAGGTGAGAGGAAAAATATGTCTTTTGGATTTTAGGGTGAGCTGTCCCTTTAACAGATGGAGGTAGAGGAAAAGGGGTAGAGGACAGCGAGAGGAGAAAACAGTGATAAGTGAGTGGGTGATGATAGCGGGTAGAAAGATGAGTGAGAAAAAGCCACGATGGAGGACAAAAAACACCACCAAGGTCATCTTTTTTAGACAGTTGCACTAGAACATCTCTGACTCAAAGTGCCTGCTGGAGCGCGGGGGGGAAAAATGACTTGGTTTCTATGGCTGCCTGCCGGATAAAGACAAGTCCACAATGCGAGGGAATTTAATGAAAGACGATTTTGCTCCAAGGTTCTTGTGCGTCCCACGAGTCTTTGTTTCACGTGACCATGGTCCAGAATCCAGGTTGGAACGAGTGGGAGAGTCACTGGAAGTCTGGATTGTGGAAAATGTGACATAAAAATATCAGGGAAGAATCTTGTTGGCTTGGTGACAAGTAGTGTGGCTATTTCCTTTTTTATTCCGTCAATTTCTAAGTTTCTCGAAAACATCTGATACAGCCCGTTTATTCTCCTCGACACTTGAGAGAATGCAATTACTGATGAAATAGCCTCTTAGTAGTAGCACACGTTTGAAAACCGAGGCCAGATGTACACAATCGATACATCCAAGAATATTTGATCTGATCTGAATCATAAACCTGTACGCGTGACGGTAGAGACACGTCCTGACGGGGTCGTCCAGTCTCTCGCTCGTCACATTCTGCAAAGTTGAGAGGTCAAATATCGCCGTCATGCTGATGCTTCTTAACGAGGGAAAACAGCCGTGCGAAGCCGACGTGTCGTTTGATCAGCAGAGACTTTGTGTTAACGAGCTGAGACAGAGCGACGCTGTCTTCTCTGCATAACACTTTACTGCCAGCATCTATTTGGAGGGTGAAGTGGAGGCGAGATGCTTGTTGGAGGCTGACACACGGAGTCGCACCCCGCGTGACATTGATATAACGCAGAGGGAGGGAGGGGGGGGGGACCGCCTTTTCCTCGGAGAAAAACTAATCGACAGTGACAGCCGGGGGCAGGGCCGCTATTGGTCCCGCTCGACCCCCTTGCCCCTCCCCCCAGACCCATCTCCAAACACCCCCCCCCCACCCCCCCACCCAACGCCCATGTGACCTCGATAGGTGACAGCACACAGCTTTGACTGATGCCATTTCAAACTAATCCCTAATCCTAATATCCTGCCTTGCTGACGGGAGGGTTCTTCCTGTCGATGCGCGCTCTGATCCGGAGACCTGCGATCGGGTTTCTTTCCACTCGAGCGGTGTGGCAATTGAACCCGGCGCTGACCTTGGGGCGAGCCTGTCTGGAGGAAACGCCCTCTGCTGCCGCTCTGTCCCGGGGTGAATTGGGGTGGCTGTAATCTAACGCGGCGCCGGCGTCTCTTCTGAGTCGCTATTGATTTTTGTATCGGGGTCGAGACGAGTGGTAAAAATGACTCATTACACTGCTGTATAATTGCAATGTCCCTTGAGAAAACGTCACCGTCTCCGTTTTTTTTTTGCCCAGCTGTCCCCTCCGTCCCCTCTGTCCTCCTTGCTCTCTCATCCGTCACTTTGTTTTATCTACTGTAACTCTTAAGTGATATTGAGGAACTGTTGCCATCTCTCCTCTAAGCGTCCACCTAACTCCATCGTCATCGTCCGCCTCCTCTTCCCGGTCTGTTAGCCTCGGACGGTGTCTCCTCTCCAGCTGGGGGCCATCGCTGGGATTCACTGCTTTGGAGGACAGACCTTCTCCACACGCTGGTCGTCCCCTCCCTCCCTTTCTCCTCATCCCTTTCTCCTGTCTTCGCTACACACCTCTCTCTCTCCCATCTCCCCTCAGCTGTGCTGGGCCTCTCTCTCCCATCTCCCCTCAGCTGTGGTGGGCCTCTCTCGCCCATCTCCCCTCAGCTGTGCTGGGCCTCTCTCGCCCATCTCCCCTCAGCTGTGCTGGGTCTGTCTGCCCTCCCCAACAACAGCTGGCCACTGTCACAGCGTGAAGCCCAGGCTACGCTTAAACAGTCACAGGATGGGCGGCATGGGAGAAGCGAGAAGATGGGGAGGAGGAGGAGGAGGAGGACAGAGGGAGACGGAGGGGTAGAAAAGAAGACAGAAGAAGAAGAACGCGCGCAGAGGAAACAATAGAAATAAAAAGAGAAGAAAGGAGAGAAGAAGTAGGCAAAGTGGCAGAGAAGAAGAAGGAGAGGATGAGAGAGGGCAGTGACAAGGGAGGTGTGGTAACAGGATCAAAGACAGCAAGGGAACTAGAAAGATTTATGGAGCTCTGAGCAAAATTTGAATATCATAATCCTCTTCTTTTGTCATTTGAATAGCTCTCCTTTCACTCAGTCAAATGTTGACACGCGCGCACACACACACACACACACACACACACACACACACACACACACACACACACACACACACACACACACACACACACACACACACACACACACACACACACACACACACACACACACACAGGAAGAGTTGAAGACTGCAGTACTGGTACTCACCACCAGCTTTGGACTCCTCTTGGCCGGCACCACTCCTGCAAAGCAGCGGCAGAGAGACAGCGAGAGCATTAATGACCGGTCCTCTGGTCCTCGTCCCCACTGAACAAAAAACAACTGGTACCGCCCGGTTCCCTCTGCAGATCTGACTCCCTCTCTCTCCCTCTCCTCTTCCCTCTGCAGATCTGACTCCCTCTCTCTCTCTCTCCTCTTCCCTCTGCAGATCTGACTCCCTCTCTCTCCTCTTCTTCCCTATATCTCTCTCTCTCTCTCTCTCTCTCTCTCTTGGAGCAACACTGCGCTAGGCTGCTCGCTATAGCCGCGGCGATCTCCTCCCCCCCCGCTGCGTGCGCCCGCACGGCGCTCTGACCCGCGCCGCGCGCTGCTACGAGGAGCGGAGCCACTGATCTATCTGCATGAGAGAGACAGGCGAGGCGAGGCGGGCGGATGCTGCTGATGCTGCAGCAGCCCTGCAGGGGGCCGGTCCCCAGCCAGGCAGCTACAGGTCCCTGCAAGCTGAAGCCACACGCTGATCCACTGGCCCGGCTGCCTTCTCCACGGCCGCACGCAGGAGGCGCTCAAGCACAATCTCCTCAACTGTTTCCCACAGAGAAGCAGCGCAGCAGTTTGGGCAGGATATGGAAGAAGGCGAGCCCCAGCTTCTCCCTTACTATGCACATCTTCTGAGTGGCTGAGTGACTCCAGTATATAGACTGTTCCCTCTGCTCTGCTCTGCTCAAGGCTTAAGACACTGTGAAGCTGTTCTTCTCTCTCTCTCTCTCTCTCTCTCTCCTCCTCCTCTTCTACAGTATGTGCCCTCCCCCTCTTCCTCCTGCGTGCACCATGACTTGCTCACAGGCACCCACCCCCTTCTCTCTCTCTCTCTCTCTCCCTCTCGCTCCCCCCCCCTCTCTCTCTCCCCTCTCTCTCTCTCTCTCTCTCCCTCTCTCTCTCTCTCTCTCTCTCCCTCTCTCCCTCTCCTTCTCTCTCTCTCTCTGTCTCTCTCCCTCTCTCTCTCCCCTCTCTCTCTCTCCCTCTCTCCCTCTCCTTCTCTCTCTCTCTCTCATCCACCAGTTAACACACAGAGTCACCAAGAAGATCCCTCTCACACCTGCTGATGAAATATGAACACGAGGAGTTAATTGTCAGAGGAGAGGATGGAAAGCACAGCAGCAGGTATGGAGGAACAGTTAACAGCTTTATTTCAACACCCGCCACCAGCACACTTCTGCCATGTTTCCTCTCACAGACTCAAAGCATAATTGCAACCTTTTCAAAAATTAATGCAAACTCCAGCTGCTGCTGCTTTTTACACATACATTAGAATACAGTGTGCAGCGTTCACTAATGACATCATTTCACTTCACTTGAAGCTGTGTGTTATTACAGTATATTATATTATTATTATATAGTGCGTGTTATTACAGTACAGCATATTGAAAGGTAATGTATTGTGTAGTACTGTCTGGGACAAGCTGTTGCCAAGGCGATCGTGTCACTCTACATCCGCTAACAGCCGTCTTAGCTTGTTAAAACTGAAGTGTAAGCAGCAGCGTGCTATACGTCTACATTAATGGCACAGGTTTTCCTAATCTTCCACTTTGCACATCTTCTCCTCAAGCCTCAGGTCTCCTTCAGCGCTGCTGCTGTATCTGGTGAGAGCAGGAAAACCATCCTCCTTGGTTCCTCACAAGCAGCTGCTGCTGCCTAA
>NC_139629.1:49128781-49131281 GCF_964638095.1 Poromitra crassiceps | reverse complement strand
AGTCTCGTGACTCACGTACTGTAGCTATAGTGCGTGCGGGGGAAATAGTTCCAGGAAGTAGGTTTGACTGGATAAAATAATGCTGATAATATACAATTTAATTCTTTAAACGTCTGACCCTTTCAAAGTACATCACAAACGGTCCATTCAGCTGCAACTCGACAGCGCTGCTTAATCCAGAACCTTACAAGGGAAAAAACTCCCATTGGATTGAATGGATATGAGTCATGACGCAACTCTAATATCTCTATGGCTCTGTGCTATTTCACCTACCCCCAGGTTGGTCCCGCCTACACTAGTTAACCCTTTCCTGGCTGTTTTTGGGACATTTTTTGATGCAAATTGATCATTGTTATTGGGTGAAAAAACTATGATCTCCCGTGACTAGTCGACTACTTTTTGGGAGTAGTCGATGACTACTAAAATGCAGTAGTGATGAATGTCCTAGTGCAGTGGTTCTCAAATGGAGGTGCGGGGACCCCCAGGGGTCCTCGAGGGAGTTCCAGGGGGTCCCCGGGCAAAAGTGGGGTCATTTATTTTCGCTATAATTCCATTCATAAGTAACACAATGACTATTTTGCTCATGGGTTTTATACACTTTCTGTAATAAAACATCTAAAAGCATCAATCTTGTGGGGGACCGTGGGACAAAACCCTATCAAATGGGGGTCCGTGGTCTAATTGATGTCAGTTTAAGGGTCCTTCATGTGAAAAAATTTGAGAACTACCATCTAGTGTCTTGTGATAATTCTAATGATCACTGGTGAGCAGCAGCAGCACTAGCTGAGTAAAATGAGAAGATGGGAGGGTGGATGTACGCAGACAGTAGGTGTGTGGGTCCAAGTGTGTGTGTGTGTGTGTGTGTGTGTGTGTGTGTGTGTGTGTGTGTGTGTGGGTCCAAGTGTGTGTGTGTGTGTGTGTGTGTGTGTGTGTGTGTGTGTGTGTGTGTGTGTGTGTGTGTGTGTGTGTGTCAAAGTCCTTCTTTCATCTCAGAATAAGCGCGGGGGATAAGCTGGAGCTTTTCAAAATGAATGTGCGCTGAGGTCACTGCGTGGCCCACAGTCAGTGTGGTTTCAACACGGCCTTGCTTGGTGTGGGTCTGTGCAGTGCCCACACACACAGCGAGTCAATGGCCTCTCCTATAGCTTTGGAATGCGTCACGTACTGTACAGTAACATTGTTATACCTAGAGGACATCCAACACAAAGCTTTTCTTTTGTTTGGCCAAACGTCGCTTAGTAAACGTTTTGTCCTTGCTCTTCTCCATTCTACACATCAGAGAATAGCCTGACATGACATCTCTCTCTCTTCAGCCACACTACTACATTATTGTCTCTCTCTCTCTCTCTCTCTCTCTCTCTCTCTCTCTCTCTCTCTCTCTCTCTCTCTCTCTCTCTCTCTCTCTCTCTCTCTCTCTCTCTCAGCTATTATCTTGGCATTTCATTTGTCTGTCTTCATTTAGCCTACATTTCCTCCCTCTCTCTTTTCTCTTTTTCATTTTCTCTCCTGCGCCTCTCCGTCCTCTCCGGGGACAGACCCCCCTACACACACACAAGCGCCGTGCACGATTGTCATGGCAACAGCGACGGGGGAAGGCAAGATGGAGGAGAGTCATAGCTGGCCTCCTTTTCGAGGGGAGGAGCCGGCCGCATGTGAAAACATTTGATGCTATCTTCTTGAGATGGGAAATAAAAAGCATTTTGTTAAGAGTGAGAACTTCAAACCTTTCAGAATTTGTGTCATGTTATTAGATGTGTAGACAATGAAGTCTGTATTGAAAACCACCCAATTGAAAACCACCCCTTTAGCAACGACTGCCACCATTATTACCACAACAGCTTCTCTATTACACATGGCACAAACAATGATACTGTATGTTGCCATTCTCCACACTTCTGGCTATTTAATGGACACAGTATTGCAATTGTTGGACAATCTGAAAGCCCAACTCTGTTGATTTCAGACATTGTTGTGACGCATTGAGCTAATGTCAAAATGCATTACAGCGTTCGTAAATACTGTGTGACAAAATACAGTCATTTGAATGTTTATTGCTATGCTAGCGAGTCTAAATTCACCACAAACAAACAAACCACTTTTTACATTGTTCGATTCACCTTATGTTCCAACACAGGGGTCAGCCAGTTACTTTCCTATTGTGTTGACACTTCCTGTGACAGTACAGTACTAGTGAGCAGGTCAAACAGACGGTGTTTTGAACAGGAAGTCATAACACAACTGGGTCAAGTGGGCGGGGCTACATAAGGTGCATACCTCCTGTGGCGATGAGGATAAATAAGAAGTAGGTGTTTTTTCCCCGTGCACATACCTGGATATATCTGACACGTTCATCTGGGAAAGAACAGTTAGGCTACACTGTAAAATAATAATGAAGTAATGATGAATTCCCTAGTAAAGTCAATTGCCTCTCAGCAAAAAATGGTAGGTAATGACGACTTAAAAAAATGAAGTAATCATTACTGGTTCATAACAGGGTAAC
>NC_139629.1:49050786-49128581 GCF_964638095.1 Poromitra crassiceps | reverse complement strand
CATGTTTGTAGATTGGAGTGTTTATTTAGCGTGGGTGAGAAATACAGTGTGTGTGTGTGTGGTGATTGATTTGATTCATACAATGATTTGTTGTTGTTTTTTTGATTGTGTTGAGTGGTTATATTGATTGTTTTGTATATTTTAGGAGAAGAGGGGAGAAAAAAGGAAAAGACAAAAAGACAAGACAAGAAAAAAAGGAGGAAGAGAGAGAGAGAAAAAGGAGAAGGGTTAATCACCCAAACCAGCGTAGCCCATTCACCCACAGAGAACCAATCAGCAGCCTGCTCATCCCAGGGGCGCAGACAGTGTGCATGCAAAATACTACATCCCTATTCGCCTTATGTAGCCCCGCCCACTTGACCCACTTGACTTCCTGTTCAAAACAGCGTCTGTTTGACCTGCTCACTAGTACTGTACTGTCACAGGAAGTGTCAACACAATAGGAAAGTAACTGGATGACCCCTGTGTTGGAGCATAAGGTGGACAGGAGGAGAGAACACTATAACGTCAATACAAAATGTATGGGCAGAGTGGGGAAATGCAGGACCCGCCTCCTGCTCAGCCCCTCCCCCACCCTTCCTCTCTGTCCTCCTGTGTACCCTGATGCGTTAATCGATGGAGTGTGAATCATATGCCGCTGGTCAGAGCCCTTGGTGGCTAACACCTGACAGGCTATCAATACACAAGTCACAGCGTTACCACTGCCCTCTCCTCTCCTCTCCTCCCCTCTCCTCTCCTCTCCTCTCCTCTCCTCTCCTCTCCTCTCCTCTCCTCTCCCCTCCTCTCCTCCCCTCTCTTCTCCCCTCCTCTCCTCTCCTCTCCACTCCTCTCCTCCCCTCTTCTCCTCCCCTCCCCTCTCCTCTCCTCTCCTCTCCTCTCCTCTCCTCTCCTCTCCTCTCCTCTCCTCTCCTCTCCCCTCCTCTCCTCCCCTCTCTTCTCCCCTCCTCTCCTCTCCTCTCCACTCCTCTCCTCCCCTCTTCTCCTCCCCTCCCCTCTCCTCTCCTCTCCTCCCCTCTCCTCACCTCTCCTCTCCTCCCCTCTCCTCCCCTCCCCTCTCCTCTCCTCTCCTCTCCTCTCCCCTCCTCTCCTCTCCTCTCCTCTCCTCACCTCTCCTCCCCTCTCCTCTCCTCTCCCCCTCCCTCCCTCCTCCCTCCTCTCCTCCCCCCTCCTCTCCTCCCCTTACCTCTCCTCTCCTCCCCCCTCCTCTCCTCCCCTTACCTCTCCTCTCCTCTCCCCTCCTCTCCTCTCCCTCCCCTCTCCTCCCCTCCTCTCCTCCCCCTCCTCTCCTCACCTCTCCTCTCCTCACCTCCCCTCTCCTCACCTCTCCTCTCCTCCCCTCTCCCCTCTCCTCCCCTCTCCCCTCCTCTCCTCACCTCTCCTCCCCTCTCCTCTCCTCACCTCTCCTCTCCTCCCCTCCTCCCCTCTCCTCCCCTCTCCTCTCCCCTCCTCTCCTCTCCTCCCCACTCCTCTCCTCTCCTCTCCTCCCCTCCCCTCTCCTCTCCTCTCATCTCCTCTCCCCCCCTCCCCTCTCCCCCCCCTCCCCTCTCCTCCCCTCCCCTCTCCTCTCCTCTCCTCCCCTCTCCCCCTCCCCTCTCCTCTCCTCTCCTCCCACTCCTCTCCTCTCCTCTCCTCCCCCTCTCCTCTCCTCCTCCCCTCCCCTCTCCTCTCCTCTCCTCCCCACTCCTCTCCTCTCCTCCCCTCTCCTCTCCCCACCTCTCCTCACCTCTCCTCTCCTCTCCTCTCCTCTCCTCTCCTCTCCTCTCCTCTCCTCCCCTCCCCTCCCCTCCTCTCCTCTCCTCTCCTCTCATCTCCTCTCCTCTCCTCTCCTCTCCTCCCCTCCCCACTCCGATCAATGAGGACACAATCTCTGCTGCGGCGTCATGTTAAGATGTCCAGGTTAGATTCATGTTAAGATGTCCAGGTTAGATTCATGTTAAGATGTCCAGGTTAGATTAATTGAGCTGTGCGCCCTTGGACGGCGCAGGATTATGATAAGGATTCCTGGAGAGAGGAATCTCAAGGACTCCTAGTGACAGAAGTAACACATTACAACCTATCCAAAGGCTATGATGCTATCATCACCGGCAAGGCAGAAGTCATTTGGACGATGCGGGCGCTGGAGGGAAACACAAACTACACGTGAGTGACAGCGTTCGATACTGCTCGTCTTGTTTACAGAGCAGCTCTGAACAGACCCGAGGGATCTCCTCCCCCACCTCTCCTCCCCCCCTCCCTCCCTCCCTCCCTCCCTCCCTCTCATCACCGCTCCTCCCTCTCTCTCTCTGCACTCTCCCCTCCACCCTGTCTTCCTCACAGCATCCATATTTATGACACCACCTTTCCTCCCAGCTCCCCCCTCCCCCTCTGTCTTGATTAAAAAACGCTCTTGTCTCCTGTCACTCCATCCAAATAATGAGATACGTGACAAATATACCCCAGGATTTAATACCCAATCTGCTGAGCACGACATCCAACCCAGGTCAGAGGAGGAGGAGGGGATGAGAGGGGGGATGGTTGGACTGGAGCGAACTCGTTTTACGTGTCTCGCCCCCGTGATGTATGGGAGGTTGATTCAGCTGAAAGGTCCTTGTTCATCCCAGGACTGACAAACATCTAGCCCTCCCAGGTGTGTGAAGAGTCCTCAGTCAGAGCCTTGTCTTCTATTTTAGCAACACATTCCCATCTCTTGTCCCACCTGGGTTTGATTCTACTGGAGGAGCGGGCGTGGCATGCTGCTACACTACACAGCCTGATCCAGATCAGCACATAGACACATCCACTCATCTCATCCTCCCAAGGGGAATAGTGATGGAGCAGAGCAGAGGAACAGGGTAAACAAGGCAGCGGTGGAATGAGGAAGTAAACCTCAGAAGACCTGGAGAGATTCAAGAATAGGTTGTTGGCGAGCAGCAGTGTCTCTGGTGTCACTAGAAATAATATATTCAAATTTACATTCCATTTTTGCAGAGCAACACGATTAGCCCATGGGATCAATGAACCCCCCCCCCCCCCTTTCCCGAGCAGCCAACATCTCATCCTCATCATGTGACGCGTCCTAGTACATCATGTGACGCGTCCCAGAACATCATGTGACGCGTCCCAGTACATCATGTGACGCGTCCCAGTACATCATCATGGTGGTTAACTACACAAGGGACCTTGGTGTGACATTGCCGCTGCAGATCCATCACAGTGACGATGGTAGCAGACTTGTTTAGAAGACAACATCTACCATCCTTCATCAACGGCTGAGCGACTTGAATAGATGCAATTGTGCTTTTGTGCCTTCGTGCATAAACGGGGGTGGAGATGAGCTCTGGAATGTGCTGAGTAGACTTCAATTACATGCTGAGTGAATTGGTGAGGGCAGCAGCTGCTGTGAGGCCAGGATCTGTGATGATGGTGTTTCTGATGCTGAGCGGAATGCGCTCTGCACACGTAGAGAGTTCTTCTCCCCTAAGCTCATGATGATGGCGGGTTTGTGACCTCAGGCCGTGGCATTAAGTGCACTCCTGTCAAAAGCCGGCGCCCCCTGCTGTTCATCAAGTGGAGGAGAGACCCTAAAAATATTGTAATAGACCCTTCTCACGGGGGCCATTTTGTGCCGAAAAGGCAGGTTAAACACAGGTGCAAGCAAAACACTAATGAGGGTTTCCAACTTCCATGATTGGAATTTGGAAACCCTCATTAGTGTTCTGCTTGCACCTGTGTTTATTCTGCCTTTTCGACACAAAATGGCCCCCGTGAAAAGGGTCTATTCTACCAGGAGACGGCATCAATCTCGAATCGAGTAGACACTCTGAGGATGTCTTCGTTTGCATAGCAGTGTAGGTCTCTTACTCTCTTTCATGCACCACCTACTACTGTATCTTCTTCAAATGGTTTATCAACGTTAAAAGCAAAGCATTATTGTTAGTGCCTGTTTATTAGCTGAGAAGCATATTATGGCCAAATGAATAGAAAATGAGCCCAACATACAGACAGCCCTGTTTTGCTGCTCACAAGTGGAGAATAAATTAACCACAGAGAAAAAGAACAAACTTCACAAAAGCTCTGTTCAAATAACATGCACCAAAATAGATCACCAAGGCCCGATCACATAGTCAAGTCAGATTAAAATCTAAATGGAACCACATTATCCTTTCAAGTAAAACAGAGTCAGCCAGATAGTCAACAAAACAAATCATTTTCACCTGACCAGCCTGGTCAAACATATATTATTATTATTTTTTCAGATTTTCCCCCATTTTCTCCCCAATTATAGTTGGCCAATTTATCCCCCATGCTGCCCTATCAGCTGCCCCCGGTCGCTGCTCCACCCTCTGCCACCGATCTGTGGAGAGCCGAGACTAGCACCATGCTTCCTCCGGCACATGCGCAATTGCCAGCCGCTTCTTTTCACCTGACAGGGGGAGCTTCACCGGTAGGACGTAGCACGTGGGAGGATCATGCTGTTCCCACCAGTTCCCTTCTGCCCCGAACAGGCGCTCCGACCGACCAGAGGAGGCGCTAGTGCAAGCGACCAGGACACATACCCCCAATCCGGCTTCCCACCCTCAGGCACAGCCAATCGTGCCTGTATGGACGCCCGACCAAGCCGGAGGTAACACGTGGATACGAACCTGCGACCCTCGTGTTGGTAGGCAGGGAATCTACTGTCAAATGAACGTCAATCTGCCCCACTCACCAAAGGTGGTGCCAGCATCAGGCCTGGAGACAGAGGACACGATGACGAATCCGAAGCCCTCGTTCTCCCCGCGTTGGATCTCCACGTCGTACGGCTGCAGACTGGCAGGCACCACTGCACTGCCGCTGCCGCCTCCCCCGCCGCTGCCGATGCCGCTGGTGGAGCCGCTGCCCGAGCTGACCGTGTTCAGAGAGTTCTGGCTGCCCTGCGGCGTCCGCTTGCCCTCCGTCAGGCTGGGGGCCTGGGTGCTGCTGTGGTGGGACGAGGCCGGGGACGGGGGGACGTCACCTTCCCCTTTGGACACTGATGCGGGGATGACAAATCGTACAAATATTACAGCGACACACCTGCATTCGTCTACCTTTTGGCTCTCTGTCGTTCAGGCCAATAGCTTTTTGGTCACTATGATGACAGTAGTATATGTGTGTGTGTGTGTGTGTGTGTGTGTGTTTGTGTGTGTGTGTGTGTGTGTGTGTGTGTGTGTGTGTGTGGGGGGGGGGGGGGGGCGTGTGCATGTGTGTGTGGGGGGCGTGTGCATGTGTGTGTGGGGGGCGTGTGCATGTGCAGTGTGGGGGGCGTGTGCATGTGCAGTGTGGGGGGCGTGTGCATGTGTGTGTGGGGGGCATGTACATGTGTGTGTGGGGGGCGTGTGCATGTGTGTGTGGGGGGCATGTGCTGGTGTGTGTGGAGGGCGTGTGCATGTGTGTGTGGAGGGCGTGTGCATGTGTGTGTGGGGGGCGTGTGCATGTGTGTGTGGAGGGCGTGTGCATGTGCAGTGTGGAGGGCGTATGCATGTGTGTGGGGGGCATGTGAATGTGTGTGTGGGGGGAGTGTGCATGTGTGTGTGGGGGGCGTGTGCATGTGTGTGTGGGGGGCATGTACATGTGTGTGTGGGGGGCGTGTGCATGTGTGTGTGGGGGGCGTGTGCATGTGTGTGTGGAGGGCGTGTGCATGTGTGTGTGGAGGGCGTGTGCATGTGTGTGTGGGGGGCGTGTACATGTGTGTGTGGGGGGCGTGTGCATGTGTGTGTGGGGGGCGTGTGCATGTGTGTGTGGGGGGCGTGTGCATGTGTGTGTGGAGGGCGTGTGCATGTGTGTGTGGGGGGCGTGTGCATGTGTGTGTGGAGGGCGTGTGCATGTGTGTGTGGGGGGCGTGTGCATGTGTGTGTGGAGGGCGTGTGCATGTGCAGTGTGGAGGGCGTGTGCATGTGTGTGGGGGGCATGTGAATGTGTGTGTGGGGGGAGTGTGCATGTGTGTGTGGGGGGCGTGTGCATGTGTGTGTGGGGGGCATGTACATGTGTGTGTGGGGGGCATGTGCTGGTGTGTGTGGAGGGCGTATGCATGTGTGTGGGGGGCATGTGAATGTGTGTGTGGGGGGCGTGTGCATGTGTGTGTGGGGGGCATGTACATGTGTGTGTGGGGGGCATGTGCTGGTGTGTGTGGAGGGCGTGTGCATGTGTGTGTGGAGGGCGTGTGCATGTGTGTGTGGGGGGCGTGTGCATGTGCAGTGTGGGGGGCGTGTGCATGTGTGTGTGGGGGGCATGTACATGTGTGTGTGGGGGGCATGTGCTGGTGTGTGTGGAGGGCGTATGCATGTGTGTGGGGGGCATGTGAATGTGTGTGTGGGGGGAGTGTGCATGTGTGTGTGGGGGGCGTGTGCATGTGTGTGTGGGGGGCATGTACATGTGTGTGTGGGGGGCATGTGCTGGTGTGTGTGGAGGGCGTATGCATGTGTGTGGGGGGCGTGTGAATGTGTGTGTGGGGGGCGTGTGCATGTGTGTGTGGGGGGCATGTGCATGTGTGTGTGGGGGGCGTGTGCATGTGCAGTGTGGGGGGCGTGTGCATGTGTGTGTGGAGGGCGTGTGCATGTGTGTGTGGGGGGCGTGTGCATGTGTGTGTGGAGGGCGTGTGCATGTGTGTGTGGGGGGCGTGTGCATGTGTGTGTGGAGGGCGTGTGCATGTGTGTGTGGGGGGCGTGTGCATATGTGTGTGTGGGGGGCGTGTGCATGTGTGTGTGGGGGGCGTGTGCATGTGTGTGTGGAGGGCGTGTGCATGTGTGTGTGGGGGGCATGTGCTGGTGTGTGTGGAGGGCGTGTGCATGTGTGTGTGGGGGGCGTGTGCATGTGTGTGTGGAGGGCGTGTGCATGTGTGTGTGGGGGGCGTGTGCATATGTGTGTGTGGGGGGCGTGTGCATGTGTGTGTGGGGGGCGTGTGCATGTGTGTGTGGAGGGCGTGTGCATGTGTGTGTGGGGGGCGTGTGAATGCATAATAGGGTGACATGTTGACCCCTGGTCACCTGTGTATCCGGAGGTCTTGCGTCGGACAGTGAGGTTGACGTGTCCCTGCTTGGCGGCCTGCTGCATCAGCTGCACCACCAGCTGGTGGGACTTGCCCACCACCGCCGTGCCGTCCACGCAGATGAGCTCGTCGCCCGACCGCAGCCGACCGTCCTCGTCCGCTGCCCCGTACTTCACTATGTGCCCGATATAGATCTGACACAACAACACAACGCATTAGTGTCATTGACCATCGATTTGTGTTCAATGACAAATTCATTGTGTCGTCGATAAACAGAGTGATGCGTAGAGCTGCAACCATCAATCGATTAGTTGATCGACAGAAAATTTTGAGTAATTCTTTTGAGAACAAAAGTCAAAATTCTCTGATTCCAGCATCTTAAATGTGAATATTTTCTGGTCTCTTTACTCCTCTATGACAGTAAACTGAATATCTTTGGGTTGTGGACAAAACAAGACATTTGAGGACATCATCTTGGCCTTTGGGAAACAGCGATCCACATTTCTAACGAATCGATTAATCGAGAAAATGATTGACAGATTAATCGATGAGGAAAATAATCGTTAGTCGCAGCCCTGGTGACATGCGAGTGACATACAGTAGTATACTATGGCTTATTAAGATTTATACAAGTAAATGATGCAGTAAAATTGGGACCTGCAGTAAAATGATTTGGTGTGGTTATCTCCTTCTTGATTTTGAATTAATCTGCTTTAACAGAGCAGAGTTGAAGAAACTAATACTAAAGTCTATGACTTGAATGTATTTGTAGCGGCTGTTGGGAGAAAGCAGGAAGGCAGCTGCAGTCTAGTGGGGCTGTGAAGGAGCTGTGTGTGTGGGAGGTTCCAACAAGTGCACAACTAGCATGCAGCATCTTGGCACAAACAACTGCTAACTCCTCTGGGGTAGACCTGCAGAATGCTGCCATTTTAATTCCCCCCCTATTTCTCAAGTATCTGCCGTTCGCTCTCACACTCCCTTCCTTCCTTTTCAAACAGATATATGGCGCATAACCAAGAGGATTGTGGGTAAGGCCTTTGCTTCCCTTAACAAGCCGTCTGTGCACCTCCGGGGAGCAACAGCTACAGTTAGAGACAGATTGCTGCGCTGCTACCTGCCACTGATCTACTGTACAGTAGTTTGAAGGCAGACCAAATAGAAAAGCAGATGGGTAGAAAGACTGAAGAAACAACGGATGCAAATAAAACTTTGACAGAAGTGAGAAGTCTACCTAGCAACAGGACACAGCGTTCAGAGTCAAAGCTATAGTACAATAAATAAATAAAAAGAACAATTCAAATTTTCGATGCCCTGTTTTTGTTGTTTTTGCTCCAAGTGAAATGTTGTGAAATGTTGTATGGTCTCTCATGATTCAGTAGGTCACGGGTTGGCTTGGTTCCAGCCTTAAAACTCGTTATCCTGTATCTTATATCGTTATACTGAAAGTCACATGACTGTTGAGCGCTGTAGCATGCATGTTATGTGTCTGTGTTTACACTGCGCTGATTCCTTCATCAACTGTGGTTTTTCCTTAAGACACGCCCACTGATGAGATTCAAGGACTAGTAAATTAATTCACTCCTGCTTTCCTCCAACTTGAACCAGGCTAAAATTACAAACCAAAATGAAACAGTGAGACCAAGGTGGAGGGATACTTACTGGCTCCCCGGGCTCATTTCCTCCCAGGATGCGGAAGCCGAAGCCCGTATCCTTCCGCCACAGGAAGATGTCCTGCTCCTGGCAGTCTGGCACTGCAACACACAAGAGGAGCGCTGAGAAGGCAGGTGACAACAAGCCAAAAGCAGCCCAAGACCCGCAGGCCCCGCCCACACAGACTGATCTGTATTTGTGTAGCAGGGTTGCCAGATTGTGCGGTTTTCCGCCAATTGAGCCGTTTTGGCTCACATTGTGCAGGGAGAAAATGGGCTTGGTGGATAGAGTCGTTTCCATAGACCTGCAGTTGCTTGGGCGGTTTTGTGTCCGTTTTGTGGCGGTTTTTGAACAGTCTTTGGGCTGGAAAGCAGCAGCTGTATCTGGCAACACTGCTTTATAGGCTCATCACTGAATTCTTGTTGTGCTAATTGCCGAGTAATCTGTACGGTATATGATGTAGTTATCACAACTCAACGTGAAGCTGTGTCATCACTGATCCATAAGGTGTGTGTTCCTCTCACACCACAGTAAGCCCCGCCTCCCTCTCTCTCTTGTCTCCCTTCCTCTCACACCACAGTAAGCCCCGCCTCCCTCTCTCTCTTGTCTCCCTTCCTGTCACACCACAGTAAGCCCCGCCTCCCTCTCTCTCTTGTCTCCCTTCCTGTCACACCACAGTAAGCCCCGCCTCCCTCTCTCTCTTGTCTCCCTTCCTGTTACACGTACAGTAAGCCCCGCCTCCCTCTCTCTCTTGTCTCCCTTCCTGTTACACGTACAGTAAGCCCCGCCTCCCCCTCTCTCTCTCTTGTCTCCCTTCCTGTCACACGTACAGTAAGCCCCGCCTCCCTCTCTCTCTTGTCTCCCTTCCTCTCACACCACAGTAAGCCCTGCCTCCCTCTCTCTCTTGTCTCCCTTCCTGTCACACCACAGTAAGCCCCGCCTCCCTCTCTCTCTTGTCTCCCTTCCTCTCACACCACAGTAAGCCCTGCCTCCCTCTCTCTCTTGTCTCCCTTCCTGTCACACCACAGTAAGCCCCGCCTCCCTCTCTCTCTTGTCTCCCTTCCTCTCACACGTACAGTAAGCCCCGCCTCCCTCTCTCTCTTGTCTCCCTTCCTCTCACACGTACAGTAAGCCCCGCCTCCCTCTCTCTCTTGTCTCCCTTCCTCTCACACGTACAGTAAGCCCCGCCTCCCTCTCTCTCTTGTCTCCCTTCCTCTCACACGTACAGTAAGCCCCGCCTCCCTCTCTCTCTTGTCTCCCTTCCTGTCACACGTACAGTAAGCCCCGCCTCCCTCTCTCTCTTGTCTCCCTTCCTGTCACACGTACAGTAAGCCCCGCCTCCCTCTCTCTCTTGTCTCCCTTCCTGTCACACGTACAGTAAGCCCCGCCTCCCTCTCTCTCTTGTCTCCCTTCCTCTCACACGTACAGTAAGCCCCGCCTCCCTCTCTCTCTCTCTTGTCTCCCTTCCTGTCACACATACAGTAAGCCCCGCCTCCCCCTCTCTCTCTCTCTTGTCTCCCTTCCTGTCACACATACAGTAAGCCCCGCCTCCCTCTCTCTCTTGTCTCCCTTCCTGTCACACGTACAGTAAGCCCCGCCTCCCTCTCTCTCTTGTCTCCCTTCCTGTCACACATACAGTAAGCCCCGCCTCCCTCTCTCTCTTGTCTCCCTTCCTGTCACACGTACAGTAAGCCCCGCCTCCCTCTCTCTCTTGTCTCCCTTCCTGTCACACGTACAGTAAGCCCCGCCTCCCTCTCTCTCTTGTCTCCCTTCCTGTCACACGTACAGTAAGCCCCGCCTCCCTCTCTCTCTTGTCTCCCTTCCTGTCACACGTACAGTAAGCCCCGCCTCCCTCTCTCTCTTGTCTCCCTTCCTGTCACACGTACAGTAAGCCCCGCCTCCCTCTCTCTCTTGTCTCCCTTCCTGTCACACGTACAGTAAGCCCCGCCTCCCTCTCTCTCTTGTCTCCCTTCCTGTCACACGTACAGTAAGCCCCGCCTCCCTCTCTCTCTTGTCTCCCTTCCTGTCACACATACAGTAAGCCCCGCCTCCCTCTCTGTCTTGTCTCCCTTCCTCTCACACGTACAGTAAGCCCCGCCTCCCTCTCTCTCTTGTCTCCCTTCCTGTCACACATACAGTAAGCCCCCCCTCTCTCTCTCTCTTGTCTCCCTTCCTCTCACACATACAGTAAGCCCCGCCTCCCCCTCTCTCTCTCTCTTGTCTCCCTTCCTCTCACACATACAGTAAGCCCCGCCTCCCCCTCTCTCTCTCTCTTGTCTCCCTTCCTCTCACACGTACAGTAAGCCCCGCCTCCCCCTCTCTCTCTCTCTTGTCTCCCTTCCTCTCACACATACAGTAAGCCCCGCCTCCCTCTCTCTCTCTTGTCTCCCTTCCTCTCACACATACAGTAAGCCCCGCCTCCCCCTCTCTCTCTCTCTTGTCTCCCTTCCTCTCACACGTACAGTAAGCCCCGCCTCCCCCCCTCTCTCTCTCTTGTCTCCCTTCCTCTCACACGTACAGTAAGCCCCGCCTCCCTCTCTCTCTCTTGTCTCCCTTCCTCTCACACGTACAGTAAGCCCCGCCTCCCTCTCTCTCTTGTCTCCCTTCCTCTCACACATACAGTAAGCCCCGCCTCCCTCTCTCTCTTGTCTCCCTTCCTGTCACACGTACAGTAAGCCCCGCCTCCCTCTCTCTCTTGTCTCCCTTCCTCTCACACGTACAGTAAGCCCCGCCTCCCTCTCTCTCTTGTCTCCCTTCCTCTCACACGTACAGTAAGCCCCGCCTCCCTCTCTCTCTTGTCTCCCTTCCTCTCACACGTACAGTAAGCCCCGCCTCCCTCTCTCTCTTGTCTCCCTTCCTGTCACACGTACAGTAAGCCCCGCCTCCCCCTCTCTCTCTCTCTTGTCTCCCTTCCTCTCACACGTACAGTAAGCCCCGCCTCCCTCCCTCTCTCTTGTCTCCCTTCCTGTCACACGTACAGTAAGCCCCGCCTCCCCCTCTCTCTCTCTCTTGTCTCCCTTCCTGTCACACATACAGTAAGCCCCGCCTCCCTCTCTCTCTTGTCTCCCTTCCTGTCACACGTACAGTAAGCCCCGCCTCCCTCTCTCTCTTGTCTCCCTTCCTGTCACACATACAGTAAGCCCCGCCTCCCTCTCTCTCTTGTCTCCCTTCCTGTCACACGTACAGTAAGCCCCGCCTCCCTCTCTCTCTTGTCTCCCTTCCTGTCACACGTACAGTAAGCCCCGCCTCCCTCTCTCTCTTGTCTCCCTTCCTGTCACACGTACAGTAAGCCCCGCCTCCCTCTCTCTCTTGTCTCCCTTCCTGTCACACGTACAGTAAGCCCCGCCTCCCTCTCTCTCTTGTCTCCCTTCCTGTCACACGTACAGTAAGCCCCGCCTCCCTCTCTCTCTTGTCTCCCTTCCTGTCACACGTACAGTAAGCCCCGCCTCCCTCTCTCTCTTGTCTCCCTTCCTGTCACACGTACAGTAAGCCCCGCCTCCCTCTCTCTCTTGTCTCCCTTCCTGTCACACATACAGTAAGCCCCGCCTCCCTCTCTGTCTTGTCTCCCTTCCTCTCACACGTACAGTAAGCCCCGCCTCCCTCTCTCTCTTGTCTCCCTTCCTGTCACACATACAGTAAGCCCCCCCTCTCTCTCTCTCTTGTCTCCCTTCCTCTCACACATACAGTAAGCCCCGCCTCCCCCTCTCTCTCTCTCTTGTCTCCCTTCCTCTCACACATACAGTAAGCCCCGCCTCCCCCTCTCTCTCTCTCTTGTCTCCCTTCCTCTCACACGTACAGTAAGCCCCGCCTCCCCCTCTCTCTCTCTCTTGTCTCCCTTCCTCTCACACATACAGTAAGCCCCGCCTCCCTCTCTCTCTCTTGTCTCCCTTCCTCTCACACATACAGTAAGCCCCGCCTCCCCCTCTCTCTCTCTCTTGTCTCCCTTCCTCTCACACGTACAGTAAGCCCCGCCTCCCCCCCTCTCTCTCTCTTGTCTCCCTTCCTCTCACACGTACAGTAAGCCCCGCCTCCCTCTCTCTCTCTTGTCTCCCTTCCTCTCACACGTACAGTAAGCCCCGCCTCCCTCTCTCTCTTGTCTCCCTTCCTCTCACACATACAGTAAGCCCCGCCTCCCTCTCTCTCTTGTCTCCCTTCCTGTCACACGTACAGTAAGCCCCGCCTCCCTCTCTCTCTTGTCTCCCTTCCTCTCACACGTACAGTAAGCCCCGCCTCCCTCTCTCTCTTGTCTCCCTTCCTCTCACACGTACAGTAAGCCCCGCCTCCCTCTCTCTCTTGTCTCCCTTCCTCTCACACGTACAGTAAGCCCCGCCTCCCTCTCTCTCTTGTCTCCCTTCCTGTCACACGTACAGTAAGCCCCGCCTCCCCCTCTCTCTCTCTCTTGTCTCCCTTCCTCTCACACGTACAGTAAGCCCCGCCTCCCTCCCTCTCTCTTGTCTCCCTTCCTGTCACACGTACAGTAAGCCCCGCCTCCCCCTCTCTCTCTCTCTTGTCTCCCTTCCTCTCACACGTACAGTAAGCCCCGCCTCCCTCTCTCTCTTGTCTCCCTTCCTGTCACACGTACAGTAAGCCCCGCCTCCCCCTCCCTCTCTCTCTTGTCTCCCTTCCTGTCACACATACAGTAAGCCCCGCCTCCCTCCCTCTCTCTCTCTTGTCTCCCTTCCTGTCACACGTACAGTAAGCCCCGCCTCCCTCTCTCTCTTGTCTCCCTTCCTGTCACACATACAGTAAGCCCCGCCTCCCTCTCTCTCTTGTCTCCCTTCCTCTCACACGTACAGTAAGCCCCGCCTCCCTCTCTCTCTTGTCTCCCTTCCTGTCACACGTACAGTAAGCCCCGCCTCCCCCTCTCTCTCTCTCTTGTCTCCCTTCCTCTCACACGTACAGTAAGCCCCGCCTCCCTCCCTCTCTCTTGTCTCCCTTCCTCTCACACGTACAGTAAGCCCCGCCTCCCTCTCTCTCTTGTCTCCCTTCCTGTCACACATACAGTAAGCCCCGCCTCCCTCTCTCTCTTGTCTCCCTTCCTGTCACACGTACAGTAAGCCCCGCCTCCCTCTCTCTCTTGTCTCCCTTCCTGTCACACATACAGTAAGCCCCGCCTCCCTCTCTCTCTTGTCTCCCTTCCTGTCACACGTACAGTAAGCCCCGCCTCCCTCTCTCTCTTGTCTCCCTTCCTGTCACACGTACAGTAAGCCCCGCCTCCCCCTCTCTCTCTCTCTTGTCTCCCTTCCTCTCACACGTACAGTAAGCCCCGCCTCCCTCCCTCTCTCTTGTCTCCCTTCCTGTCACACGTACAGTAAGCCCCGCCTCCCTCTCTCTCTCTTGTCTCCCTTCCTCTCACACGTACAGTAAGCCCCGCCTCTCTCTCTCTCTTGTCTCCCTTCCTGTCACACGTACAGTAAGCCCCGCCTCCCTCCCTCTCTCTCGTCTCCCTTCCTGTCACACATACAGTAAGCCCCGCCTCCCCCTCTCTCTCTCTCTTGTCTCCCTTCCTCTCACACATACAGTAAGCCCCGCCTCCCCCTCTCTCTCTCTCTTGTCTCCCTTCCTCTCACACGTACAGTAAGCCCCGCCTCCCCCTCTCTCTCTCTCTTGTCTCCCTTCCTCTCACACGTACAGTAAGCCCCGCCTCCCCCTCCCTCTCTCTCTTGTCTCCCTTCCTCTCACACGTACAGTAAGCCCCGCCTCCCTCTCTCTCTTGTCTCCCTTCCTGTCTCACATGTACAGTAAGCCCCGCCTCCCTCTCTCTCTTGTACGCCCCCATGTGTTTGGATTGATGAGGCAGACTGTGGGAGGACACAGGCAATTTGGTGTCAGTCTGTTCACCCAGAGGGCCAGTCTGCGCAGAAGGCGGCACGGGCCATTTCTCCCGCGCTGCCTGCTGTCTCCACAGGCTGCCACTCGGGGGCAGTAGCGAGCCCATCAGCCTCAGCGCTCCGTCTCTCGCTAAGCGTCTCAGTGTGAACGAGACTGTTGCTGTTGGACCGGTAATTAACCCTCCGCTGACCCGTCCCCAAAGAGCAGTGATCAAAGAAAAGCTCAACTTTAAACAGTAACAAACTGCACACAGCAGCACGGACTGTCTGCACATCACACAGAGAACTGAGTGGCGGGCGGTCGCTTGGACGAAAACCAAAATGGCCACACAACAGGAGGCTCACCTCTCGGTCTATTTGTGGCCCTGTCCCGGGCACTAACATCAGCACTCAGAGGTACTGAGATATGCTGCTATTCTGGGGGCACTCAACTGCCTTATGGATGCCTGGATGCACCCGTTCACATATTCAAGAATGAGCACTTGTGTGTGACTGTATGCACGCCGAAAATACACGCAGGAAACATTACACACAGATGCTCTCTCTCTCTCTCTCTCTCTCTCTTTCATCCCCTCCTCCCCTCCTCCCCTCCTCCCCTCCTCCCATCCTCCCATCCTCCTCGCTCTAATAATCCAGCCAACTCCAAAAGGGGCTGCGGCTGCTTCAGGGGTTATCAAACAGATATACCAATCAGGCCCAGCTTAAAGCAGCCTCACCGGGCCCACTTCATATTTAATCAGCAGCAGCCCTAGATTCTACAGGCAGGCAGCGCGCTGTGATTAACCAGCAGCACCTGAGATACACAGCCTGCGCCTGGCTGCACGGCCTGGCTGCACGGCCTGGCTGCACGGCCCGGCTGCACGGCCTGGCTGCTGCACGGCCTGGCTGCTGCACGGCCTGGCTGCTGCACGGCCTGGCTGCAGGCCTGGCTGCACGGCCGCCTGCCAACCATCACAAGTGTGTGACACAACCGACATCACCCCTCTACGATTATGACACAATATAATGCGACAACACAGACGTGTATTCTTCCTATACAAAGAGCCCGTTGACATGTCACCACTGTCACCACCACTGTACTGGAGGTCTGACAATGCAGCGTGTGAGCCATTATTTGTACGATCCTCTTTCTCTCTCTCGTCTCCTCCATTAACCCATTGATACCTGATGCAGCATTTGTGTGTGTATCCCTTTAAGACCGCGAACCGCATCTTAAAGGGATACACACACAAATGAGGGATATACATGCAAATGCTGCATCAGGTATCAATGGGTTAAGAGCAGAACATCATAAGCCTCACACAGTTTCTTCCATGAATTATGTAAGAATGGGCCTTGATTGCACATGATATTGGGATCCTTACAGGGACGCTACACTGTAGCTTTGGCCAATGTGAAATGAAATAGCTTGTAACACCAGCTGTTTGCTCAGCGATAAATCTAGCCAATTCTTTAACTTCAAGCAAAGCATTTCAAAGGGAACATGATCTCCCTTATGCAACTTGTTCTTTGTTTTTTGTGCTTGAGTGTTTTTAAGTGTGTCCCTTTCTCTCTCTCTCTCTCTCTCTCTCTCTCTCTCTCTCTCTCGCTCTCTCTCTCACACACACACACACACACACACACACACACACACACACACACACACACAGGGTCACAGGGTCGTGACTCACACACTGAAACAGCATCAACACAGCTGTGATTCTCTCTCAATGTAACATTGCCACAATTCAAGACATTAAAAAATCAAATGAGAGCCTCTTTCACATCTCGCATCTTTCATACGAGAAAAGGCCTGATCATCCAATCAGTGGGTACTATAAGAAAGCTAAATCTGTGACATCACAACCTATCTATGAACTAACCCTAAACTATTAAATAATGTATAAATGATTACCTTACTGTAGTTATCTAAAGTTTTATTATTTATTTTAAGATTTGACTGTAGTTATCTAACATGAACACCATTACCAGCTCAGTGGCCTTGAGGTTTGAGTGTCCGCCCTGAGGCTGGGAGGTTGTGAGTTCGATCCCCGGCCGAGTCATACCAAAGACTATAAAAATGGGACCCATTGCCTCCCTGCTTGGCACTCAGCATCAAAGGGTTGGAATTGGGGGGTTAGATCACCAAATGATACCCGAGCGCTGCGCTGCTGCTGCTCACCGCTCCCCCAGGGGATGGGTCAAATGCGGAGAACAAATTTCACACACTCAGGTGTGTGACTTTACTTTACTTTACCTTTACCTTTACTTTACTTTACTTTACTTTACCTCTCAGAAGAACCGGAGGAGAACGCTTTTTGAGCCTTCAAACTAACGTGTGTGAACTGAATTGCACAAATCAGAAAGGTGGAGAGTGAACTCACGTCGGCTCTCGTACATGCTCCTGGACTGAGCCCAGATCTTGAAGGGGTCCGGCTTCTTCTGCAGGGTGAGCGTGCCGTCTGCAGGGTCGTGGGGCGGCAGGCCCGGCAGAGGCTGCGTGGGGGCAGCGGGCGTGGGGGCCACAGCCTCACCGGGCATGGTGGGCGGCGCGTGGCTGGGGGAGTCGGTGTGGGCGCTGCGATGGCTGCACACGCTGTGCTGGGAGCTGCTCTGGCTGTCTTTCCTCTCCAACTGCTGCTGGGCGGACACAGAGAGAGAGAGGGAGGATTAAAGGGACAGCTCACCCCTAAAATCAGAAATACATATTTTTCCTCTCCCCCCGTAGTGCTATTTATCCATCTAGATTTTTTTTTAAAAACTCAACAGCAGTGTCTCTTTCCCGAAATGACACCGGTTACTCAAGATAATCCACAGACCTTGTTGTGAGCAGTTTAATGTAGGAACTACTTTCGACCAAACTACACTAGCTGCTAGCTAGTTCCTACATGAAACTAGCAGCAGCTAGCTAGCGGGTGTAGTTCGGTCAAAAATAGTTCCTACATAAAACTGCTCACATCAAGTCTGTGGATTATCTTGAGTAACCGGGTCATGATTTCTGGAAAGAGACATTGCTGTTGAGTTTTTCCAATTGTATATTTTTTTTCCAGCGCTTTGAGCATCACAAGCCGAGTGCCATCCGGTTCCATTGTATTGGAGAGAAGGCAGAAATCTCTACGGCCGATATCTCCAAAACGCAGACTACTAACACAAAACAATCTAAAGGGATAAATAGCACTACAGGTGAGAGGAAAAATATGTCTTTTGGATTTTAGGGTGAGCTGTCCCTTTAACAGATGGAGGTAGAGGAAAAGGGGTAGAGGACAGCGAGAGGAGAAAACAGTGATAAGTGAGTGGGTAATGATAGCGGGTAGAAAGATGAGTGAGAAAAAGCCACGATGGAGGACAAAAAACACCACCAAGGTCATCTTTTTTAGACAGTTGCACTAGAACATCTCTGACTCAAAGTGCCTGCTGGAGCGCGGGGGGAAAAATGACTTGGTTTCTATGGCTGCCTGCCGGATAAAGACAAGTCCACAATGCGAGGGAATTTAATGAAAGACGATTTTGCTCCAAGGTTCTTGTGCGTCCCACGAGTCTTTGTTTCACGTGACCATGGTCCAGAATCCAGGTTGGAACGAGTGGGAGTCACTGGAAGTCTGGATTGTGGAAAATGTGACATAAAAATATCAGGGAAGAATCTTGTTGGCTTGGTGACAAGTAGTGTGGCTATTTCCTTTTTTATTCCGTCAATTTCTAAGTTTCTCGAAAACATCTGATACAGCCCGTTTATTCTCCTCGACACTTGAGAGAATGCAATTACTGATGAAATAGCCTCTTAGTAGTAGCACACGTTTGAAAACCGAGGCCAGATGTACACAATCGATATATCCAAGAATATTTGATCTGATCTGAATCATAAACCTGTACGTGTAAACGGTAGACACGTCCTGACAGGGTCGTCCAGTCTCTCGCTCGTCACATTCTGCGAGTCGAGAGGTCAAATATCGCCGTCATGCTGATGCTTCTTAACGAGGGAAAACAGACGTGCGAAGCCGACGTGTCGTTTGATCAGCAGAGACTTTGTGTTAACGAGCTGAGACAGAGCGACGCTGTCTTCTCTGCATAACACTTTACTGCCAGCATCTATTTGGAGGGTGAAGTGGAGGCGAGATGCTTGTTGGAGGCTGACACACGGAGTCGCACCCCGCGTGACATTGATATAACGCAGAGGAAGAGGGGGGGGGGACCGCCTTTTCCTCGGAGAAAAACTAATCGACAGTGACAGCCGGGGGCAGGGCCGCTATTGGTCCCGCTCGACCCCCTTGCCCCTCCCCCCAGACTCCCCCCCCCCCCCCCCCCCCCGCGCGCCCATGTGACCTCGATAGGTGACAGCACACAGCTTTGACTGATGCCATTTCAAACTAATCCCTAATCCTAATATCCTGCCTTGCTGACGGGAGGGTTCTTCCTGTCGATGCGCGCTCTGATCCGGAGACCTGCGATCGGGTTTCTTTCCACTCGAGCGGTGTGGCAATTGAACCCGGCGCTGACCTTGGGGCGAGCCTGTCTGGAGGAAACGCCCTCTGCTGCCGCTCTGTCCCGGGGTGAATTGGGGTGGCTGTAATCTAACGCGGCGCCGGCGTCTCTTCTGAGTCGCTATTGATTTTTGTATCGGGGTCGAGACGAGTGGTAAAAATGACTCATTACACTGCTGTATAATTGCAATGTCCCTTGAGAAAACGTCACCGTCTCCGTTTTTTTTTTTGCCCAGCTGTCCCCTCCGTCCCCTCTGTCCTCCTTGCTCTCTCATCCGTCACTTTGTTTTATCTACTGTAACTCTTAAGTGATATTGAGGAACTGTTGCCATCTCTCCTCTAAGCGTCCACCTAACTCCATCGTCATCGTCCGCCTCCTCTTCCCGGTCTGTTAGCCTCGGACGGTGTCTCCTCTCCAGCTGGGGGCCATCGCTGGGATTCACTGCTTTGGAGGACAGACCTTCTCCACACGCTGGTCGTCCCCTCCCTCCCTTTCTCCTCATCCCTTTCTCCTGTCTTCGCTACACACCTCTCTCTCTCCCATCTCCCCTCAGCTGTGCTGGGTCTGTCTGCCCATCTCCCCTCAGCTGTGGTGGGCCTCTCTCGCCCATCTCCCCTCAGCTGTGCTGGGTCTGTCTGCCCCTCTCTCCCCTCAGCTGTGCTGGGTCTGTCTGCCCCTCTCTCCCCTCAGCTGTGCTGGGTCTGTCTGCCCCTCTCTCCCCTCAGCTGTGCTGGGTCTGTCTGCCCCTCTCTCCCCTCAGCTGTGCTGGGTCTGTCTGCCCTCCCCAACAACAGCTGGCCACTGTCACAGCGTGAAGCCCAGGCTACGCTTAAACAGTCACAGGATGGGCGGCATGGGAGAAGCGAGCGATGGAGGAGGAGGAGGAGGAGGACAGAGGGAGACGGAGGGGTAGAAAAGAAGACAGAAGAAGAAGAACGCGCGCAGAGGAAACAATAGAAAGAAAGGAGAGAAGAAGTAGGCAAAGTGGCAGAGAAGAAGAGGATGGATGAGAGAGGGCAGTAACAAGGGAGGTGTGGTAACAGGATCAAAGACAGCAAGGGAACTAGAAAGATTTATGGAGCTCTGAGCAAAATTTGAATATTATATCCTCAGGTCTTTTGTCATTTGAATAGCTCTCCTTTCACTCAGTCAAATGTTGACACACGCACACACACACACACACACACACACACACACACACACACACACACACACACACACACACACAGGAAGAGTTGCAGACTGCAGTACTGGTACTCACCACCAGCTTTGGACTCCTCTTGGCCGGCACCACTCCTGCAAAGCAGCGGCAGAGAGACAGCGAGAGCATTAATGACCGGTCCTCTGGTCCTCGTCCCCACTGAACAAAAAACAACTGGTACCGCCCGGTTCCCTCTGCAGATCTGACTCCCTCTCTCTCTCTCCTCTCTCCTCTTCCCTCTGCAGATCTGACTCCCTCTCTCTCCTCTTCTTCCCTATATCTCTCTCTCTCTCTCTCTCTCGGAGCAACACTGCGCTAGGCTGCTCGCTAGCCTCGGCGATCTCCTCCCCCCCGCTGCGTGCGCCCGCTCGGCGCTCTGACCCGCGCCGCGCGCTGCTACGAGGAGCGGAGCGACTGATCTATCTGCATGAGAGAGACAGGCGAGGCGAGGCGGGCGGATGCTGCTGATGCTGCAGCAGCCCTGCAGGGGGCCAGTCCCCAGCACAGGCAGCTACAGGTCCCTGCAAGCTGAAGCCACACGCTGATCCGCTGGCCCCGGCTGCCTTCTCCACGGCCGCACGCAGGAGGCGCTCAAGCACAAGATCCTCAACTGTTTCCCACAGAGAAGCAGCGCAGCAGTTTGGGCAGGATATGGAAGAAGGCGAGCCCCAGCTTCTCCCTTACTATGCACATCTTCTGAGTGGCTGAGTGACTCCAGTATATAGACTGTTCCCTCTGCTCTGCTCTGCTCAAGGCTTAAGACACTGTGAAGCTGATCTTCTCTCTCTCTCTCTCTCTCTCTCTCTCTCCTCCTCTTCTACAGTATGTGCCCTCCCCCTCTTCCTCCTGCGTGCACCATGACTTGCTCACAGGCACCCACCCCCCTCTCTCTCTCTCTCTCTCTCCCTCTCGCCCCCCCCCTCTCTCTCTCGCTCCCCCCCCCTCTCTCTCTCCTCTCTCTCTCTCTCCCTCTCTCTTTCTCTCTCCCTCTCCTCTCTCTCTCTCTCATACACCAGTTAACACACAGAGTCACCAAGAAGATCCCTCTCACACCTGCTGATGAAATATTAAGACGAGGAGTTAATTGTCAGAGGAGAGGATGGAAAGCACAGCAGGTACGGAGGAACAGTTAACAGCTTTATTTCAACACCCGCCACCAGCACACTTCTGCCATGTTTCCTCTCACAGACTCAAAGCATAATTGCAACCTTTTCAAAAATTAATGCAAACTCCAGCTGCTGCTGCTTTTTTTACACATACATTAGAATACAGTGTGCAGCAGCGTTCACTAATGACATCATTTCACTTCACTTGAAGCTGCGTGTTATTACAGTATATTATATTATTATTATATATTGTGTGTTATTACAGTACAACATATTGAAAGGTAATGTATTGTGTAGTACCGTCTGGGACAAGCTGTTGCCAAGGCGATCGTGTCACTCTACATCGCGCTAACAGCAGTCTTAGCTTGTTAAAGCTGAAGTGTAAGCAGCAGCGTGCTATACGTCTACATTAATGGCACAGGTTTTCCTAATCTTCCACTTTGCACATCTTCTCCTCAAGCCTCAGGTCTCCTTCAGCGCTGCTGCTGTATCTGATGAGAGCAGGAAAACCATCCTCGGTTCCTCACAAGCAGCTGCTGCTGCCTAACACGCACGAGGAGAAGCTCCTCCTGATATTAATGAGATGTTCCAGCAACATGAACACATGCAACGCTGGCATGCTAGCATCCATCTGAAGATGCTGCTGCTTTAAGTCCTCCTGCTGCTGCATCGGCCAGAATTCATTAAATGTTAAAACTTTTCTGTTGCTGCAAAGCCCGTCTCTCTACGATTCATAATTCATCCTTCCTATTTTGCCTCTGTCTCTCCCACTCGCTCAGATCATGGGATCCCCACAGCCTCTTTTGTGTGTGTGTGTGTGTGTGTGTGTGCGTGCGTGCGTGCGTGCGTGTGTGTGTGTGTGTGTGTGTGTGTGTGACGCAGAAAGAAGCAACATCAAAAGGTCAAATGTCAATAGTCATGTGACTTTTCGTGACGTGTCCCGCCCCGGAAGAGAGAGTTTCCCCATTCATTTTCTCACCACGACATTTTGAAAAATCCTTATATAACGAGTTTTAAGGTTGGCACCGAGCCAACCCGTGACCTAATAGAGAGGCAAAGTGACCGCCTACTTCCTGCATCAGCAGCACTGTACCAGACATTTTCACCCGCCATTTATTTTCCCATACACATTTCGTAAAATGCGTATACAAATAGTTGTACTGGTTCACACCAAACGGTACAGATATATTTAGAAACAGGAGAGATCGCATAACATTTCACTAGGACCAAAACGTAAAAGAAATGCGGTTTTAAAGAAAATATTTTTTTGATGTTGTTTTTTTAATTTTTGGTCCGAGTGAAATGTTCTATGGTCTCTCCCGATTATAGCGTTAGCTGAACCGTTTGGTTCGACGAAGTAAAACTCTTTTCATAAGCATTTTACGAAATGTCTATAGGAAAATAAATGGCGGATGAAAATCTCTGGTACAGTGCTGAAGCAGGAAGTGACGTTCACTTTGCCTCTCTATGAATCGTGAGCTATTTTGTGTTCTTGCTCAAACTGAATGTTTTATGGTCGCTCACATCACGAAAAGTCACGTGACTGTTGAGTTCTATTACAGCAGTATGTGTATGTAACCCTGGAGCCCTAAAGGAGACCAACACAAACTAGCGGTGTTGTAACAATACACGCATTTATACCGTTTAGGTACGAGCTTTAGGTTCAATACGCTGCGAGTAAACTGAATAAAAATAAATAAATATATATGTTTTAATCCAGGAAATTTCTCTATCGAAAACATTCCGAACCGTGACACCACTCTGCGCTATCAAACAGAAACTGTGTTGGATTTTGTGGGGAAACATGGTGGTTCACACAGTCACACGCTGTGAAGTGTGAATGCCTCGTCATGCATGATGCCACCGTGTTTGAACGTAGCAACGAGACTCTGGCACTGCCATGATGCCCATATACAATATACACGTCTACAAGTACACACACATATACAATATACACACAACTCACATCTACAAGTACACACAGACGCAGAGGATCAAATCTGCCCTAACGCACCCTGTGTGCACACCCACTGAAGCACAAGGAGAGAAGGATGGGGATGACAGGTTCTCACACACACGCACGCACGCGCAAACACACACACACACACACACACACGCACGCACTATACCAGTTAGACACGCAATTCTGTGGATGCATCCATACTGCATATTATGCATGCTGCACATATATGATACAACAACACACACACACACACACACACACACACACACACACACACACACACACACAGGATGTAAATTATGCATTGGCTTCTGATTTCTTTCCTCTAGCGAAGCTGGCAAATAATAGCAAAGCTCTGCTCAAGACCCCAAACAGCACAATTACTGCGTCTCTGAGTCGCTGCTGTTAAAAGACTGTGAGGATGCAACATGGTCTTAAAGGGCCGGCTTTCATGAATAGTGAGTGGACCTGTTCAGCACAGTGACTAATAGACATTCAAATGAGAAGGGAAGTCAACAAAGTGAAAGAGAGAGAGAGAGAGAGAGAGAGAGAGGGAGAGAGAGAGAGAGAGAGAGAGAGAGAGAGAGAGAGAGCACCGTGAGTGGCTCAGTGACCTAGACTGGTTGCTCAGCGTCACACTGTTGGAGGAGAGGAGGAACTCCTGCTTGGCCTCGTTAACTCAGAAAGGGACCACTCGACACAGGGGAGGTACGACTGTCACCGAGTCACCACCAGTGTTACGCTCCAGTCACTAGATCTCCAGTCCCCAGTCCCCAGTGTTAGGGTCCCAGTCCCCAGTGTTAGGGTCCCAGTCCCCAGTGTTATGGTCCCAGTCCCCAGTGTTAGGGTCCCAGTCCCCAGTGTTACGGTCCCAGTCCCCAGTGTTAGGGTCCCAGTCCCCAGTGTTAGGGTCCCAGTCCCCAGTGTTAGGGTCCCAGTCCCCAGTGTTACGGTCCCAGTCCCCAGTGTTAGGGACCCAGTCCCCAGTGTTAGGGTCCCAGTCCCCAGTGTTAGGGTCCCAGTCCCCAGTGTTAGGGTCCCAGTCCCCAGTGTTAGGGTCCCAGTCCCCAGTGTTAGGGTCCCAGTCCCCAGTGTTAGGGTCCCAGTCCCCAGTGTTAGGGTCCCAGTCCCCAGTGTTAGGGTCCCAGTCCCCAGTGTTACGGTCCAAGTCCCCAGTGTTAGGGTCCCAGTCCCCAGTGTTAGGGTCCCAGTCCCCAGTGTTAGGGTCCCAGTCCCCAGTGTTAGGGTCCCAGTCCCCAGTGTTACGGTCCAAGTCCCCAGTGTTAGGGTCCCAGTCCCCAGTGTTAGGGTCCCAGTCCCCAGTGTTAGGGTCCCAGTTCGAGTCAAAGTCACCGAAGAAGAGTCAGAGTGAGTGTCGAGTCCGAGTTGAGTCCCCATCACCCGAGTCCCAGTCCGAATCCGGGTCCAGAGTTACTGAACATAAGCGTGCATCGACATCTAGGTGGAACACACGAAACAGATGAAATTGAATAATGTCACGGTCGGTATTTAATATAGCTATCAATATTTTATGCCAAATTATTAGGGCCTATTACAAAAAAATGAACAAAAACAAAAAACAGTCTTTATCAAGTCCAAGTCAAGTCACGAGTCCTGAAAGTGAGGCCAGGACTCGACTCGACTACTACAACACTGACTGTCACAGCTAGCAAAACTACTACAACACTGACTGTCATAGCTAGCAAAACTACTACAACACTGACTGTCATAGCTAGCAAAACTACTACAACACTGACTGTCATAGCTAGCAACACTACTACAACACTGACTGTCATAGCTAGCAACACTACTACAACACTGACTGTCATAGCTAGCAACACTACTACAACACTGACTGTCATAGCTAGCAAAACTACTACAACACTGACTGTCATAGCTAGCAAAACTACTACAACACTGACTGTCATAGCTAGCAAAACTACTACAACACTGACTGTCATAGCTAGCAAAACTACTACAACACTGACTGTCATAGCTAGCAACACTACTACAACACTGACTGTCATAGCTAGCAAAACTACTACAACACTGACTGTCATAGCTAGCAACACTACTACAACACATACTGTCATAGCTAGCAAAACTACTACAACACTGACTGTCATAGCTAGCAAAACTACTACAACACTGACTGTCATAGCTAGCAAAACTACTACAACACTGACTGTCATAGCTAGCAAAACTACTACAACACTGTCACAGCTAGCAAAACTACTACAACACTGACTGTCACAGCTAGCAAAACTACTACAACACTGACTGTCATAGCTAGCAAAACTACTACAACACTGACTGTCATAGCTAGCAACACTACTACAACACTGACTGTCACAGCTAGCAAAACTACTACAACACTGACTGTCACAGCTAGCAAAACTACTACAACACTGACTGTCATAGCTAGCAAAACCACTACAACACTGACTGTCACAGCTAGCAACACTACTACAACACTGACTGTCACAGCTAGCAAAACTACTACAACACTGACTGTCACAGCTAGCAACACTACTACAACACTGACTGTCACAGCTAGCAAAACTACTACAACACTGACTGTCATAGCTAGCAAAACTACCGTACTACAACACTGACTGTCACAGCTAGCAACACTACTACAACACTGACTGTCACAGCTAGCAAAACTACTACAACACTGACTGTCACAGCTAGCAACACTACTACAACACTGACTGTCACAGCTAGCAAAACTACTACAACACTGACTGTCATAGCTAGCAAAACTACCGTACTACAACACTGACTGTCACAGCTAGCAACACTACTACAACACTGACTGTCACAGCTAGCAAAACTACTACAACACTGACTGTCACAGCTAGCAAAACTACTACAACACTGACTGTCACAGCTAGCAAAACTACTACAACACTGACTGTCACAGCTAGCAAAACTACTACAACACTGACTGTCACAGCTAGCAAAACTACTACAACACTGACTGTCACAGCTAGCAAAACTACTACAACACTGACTGTCATAGCTAGCAAAACTACTACAACACTGACTTTCACAGCTAGCAAAACGAGGTACAGAGACAGCTGTTAACGAGGAGCTGATCAGCACTAACGAGAGGGAATGTGGAACCCATGTGCAGCCTCTGTATGAGACAACATGCTCATATGATTATATTGCCATTATACAACAGGTAGTTCCGGCCAAGCAATTTGATTGGACAAGAGGGATCTTATAGGTGCCTATATTTCACGATAATGCACTGGCGCTTCACTGTGTGTAGGGTAGGCTATATCACTCCGCTTCACAGCTGCTCTAATCAACAAAACAAACACCAGCCACGTTACATTGAACGTCATTCAAAGCGTAACCGAGAGCGCAAAGATGGATTTTTTTCCTAACATAACTTTTGACTTAAACTATGAATGCTCGTCAGAAGAGGACGAGGGGGAGCAACATTCTTCTGCGGAAACCTCCAGGGGCCGGTTGCACCAACTGGTCTTAACTCCTACGTCGGTCTTATAAGACCATGGACTTACGCCTGTTGCACCAACACGGCTTATGTCTGGTCAGTATGCTGGTCGTAGCAATGCGCGTCCATGTGAATTGCCAGGGAATGCCCCGATTGGATGATGTTGCAAAAAATGTGCCTCGCGACCTGCTTGGAGCACTGTGCCACTACGCTCTCTCAGCCACTACTGTAAAACACCCTCCCTCCTCTCACCCTCCCTCGCTCCGGGGGAAAATGGCGGCTATTGAGCCAGACAGACAGTCTGAATGAAATTGAATGTAACGTTCCCAATTCTATGTATTGCATTCTAAAAAACTAACGGCAACATTTTGGAAGGCTAAGCCACACAACTAGTTCGTTGTAATCTAACAGCATGCTTCAAAAGACGGAGAACTGGCTGTGTTACGACGATCAGGGTAAGGACTCAAAACGGTCTCCGCTGATAAGACACGGAGATCTCTGTGGCGCTACGCCTCCTCCTGACCAGGCGGGCTGATTAGGCTACATTTTCTGCAAAGGGAAAGCTGGGGGGACTATTTTTGTTGGCGGAGGAATAAATACAGAAATCATCTATTTTCTCAGCTTTTTGTCATTTTTTTTTAATCAGCTTTGTTTAATAGAACTGTTGTATAAAAGCAATATCACACTCGAGGTCGTGCATTGTTGGCTAATATTGGCACTGCTGTGATTATCTACGGCACTCGGCCTGCGGCCTCGTGCCTGCGACCGAATCACAGCAGTGCCAATATTAGCCAACAATGCACTCCCTCTCGTGTGATATTGCTTAAATATAAGCATGTATCACTTAATGTCTGGGTTTAGTATGTTTGCATAATTGATGTGTGCGTGTTTGAAGGGGGAGGGGCAGGCCTATATCTCCCTTGGCCTTGAAAAAGATTTCTTGCCATCTGTCCCATAAACATCACAATTGTGTGTGTGTGTGTGTGTGTGTGTGTGTGTGTGTGTGTGTGTGTGTGTGTGTGTGTGTGTGTGTGTGTGTGTGTGTGTGCGCGCGCGTGCGTGTGTGTTTGTGTTCTGAATCCCATCTCTCAAATCAAATGAAGATACAGGAATTTAG
The DNA here is from genome assembly GCF_964638095.1 of Poromitra crassiceps. Classification (NCBI taxonomy): domain Eukaryota; kingdom Metazoa; phylum Chordata; class Actinopteri; order Beryciformes; family Melamphaidae; genus Poromitra; species Poromitra crassiceps. The sequence goes on along the minus strand of NC_139629.1, from coordinate 49,100,801 downwards.
CATTTAGCATTTCAGAATCGCAAACTGGTGTCTGGTACGGGTTTCACCGACTACTAGTCGACTATCAAAACCACTAGTCGTCACTGTGTGCATCATAGTCAACTCAACTACCGTAATCGTTTATCTGTGGTTTAGGAATAGACAATACCAACAACAACAACAACAAAACAATAAAAATAAAAAAAAAAATAAAAAAAATAAATAAATAAATAAATAAATAAATAAATAAATAAATAAATAAATAAATAAATAAATTCCAATCGAGGACTCTGCTATCTCAGAGTGATTTAAAGAGAGAGTGGTGCCAACGGAAGTCCAAAATGCTTAATAGTCTCGTGACTCACGTACTGTAGCTATAGTGCGTGCGGGGGAAATAGTTCCAGGAAGTAGGTTTGAATGGATAAAATAATGCTGATAATATACAATTTGATTCTTTAAATGTCTGACCCTTTCAAAGTACATCACAAACGCTCCATTCAGCTGCAACTCGACAGCACTGCTTAATCCAGAACCTTACAAGGGAAAAAACTCCCATTGGATTGAATGGATATGACGCAACTCTAATATCTCTATGGCTCGGTGCTATTTCACCTACCCCCAGGTTGGTCCCGCCTACACTAGTTAACCCTTTTCAGACCTTTTTGATGCAAATTGATCATTGTTATTGGGTGAAAAAAATATGATCTCCCGTGACTAGTCGACTACTTTTTGGGAGTAGTCGATGACTACTAAAATGCAGTAGTGATGAATGTCCTAGTGCAGTGGTTCTCAAATGGAGGTGCGGGGACCCCCAGGGGTCCTCGAGGGAGTTCCAGGGGGGTCCCCAGCCAAAAGTGTGGTCATTTATTTCCGCAATAATTCCATTCATAAGTAACACAATTACTATTGTGGTCAAGGGTTTTATACACTTTCTGTAATAAAAAATCTAAAAGCATCAATCTTATTATCAAATGGGGGTCCGTGGTCTAATTGATGTCAGTTTAAGGGTCCTTCATGTGAAAAAATTTGAGAACCACCATCTAGTGTCTTGTGATAATTCTAATGATCACTGGTGAGCAGCAGCAGCACTAGCTGAGTAAAATGAGAAGATGGGAGGGTGGATGTACGCAGACAGTAGGTGTGTGGGTCCAAGTGTGTGTGTGTGTGTGTGTGTGTGTGTGTGTGTGTGTGTGTGTGTGTGTGTGGGGCAAAGTCCTTCTTTCATCTCAGAATAAGCGCGGGGGATAAGCTGGAGCTTTTCAAAATGAATGTGCGCTGAGGTCACTGCGTGGCCCACAGTCAGTGTAGCTTCAACACGGCCTTGCTTGGTGTGGGTCTGTGCAGTGCCCACACACACAGCGAGTCAATGGCCTCTCCTATAGCTTTGGAATGCGTCACGTACTGTACAGTAACATTGTTAGACCTAGAGGACATCCAACACAAAGCTTTTCTTTTGTTTGGCCAAACGTCGCTTAGTAAACGTTTTGTCCTTGCTCTTCTCCATTCTACACATCAGAGAATAGCCTGACATGACATCTCTCTCTCTTCAGCCACACTACATTATTCTCTCTCGCGCGCGCTCTCTCTCTCTCTCTCTCTCTCTCTTTCTCTTTCTCTCTCTTCTCTCTCTCTCTCTCTCTGTCAGCTATTATCTTGGCATTTCATTTCTCTCTCTTCATTTAGCCTACATTTGATTTCCTCCCTCTCTCTTTTCTCTTTTTCATTTTCTCTCCTGCGCCTCTCCGTCCTCTCCGGGGACAGACCCCTACACACACACACAAGCGCCGTGCACCATCGTCATGGCAACAACGGGGGACGGGGGAAGGCAAGATGGAGGAGAGTCATAGCTGGCCTCCTTTTGAGGGGAGGAGCCGGCCGCATGTGAAAACATTTGATGCTATCTTCTTGAGATGGGAAATAAAAAGCACTTTGTTAAGAGTGAGAACTTCAAACCTTTCAGAATTTGTGTCATGTTATTAGATGTGTAGACAATAAAGTCTGTATTGAAAACCACCCAATTGAAAACCACCCCTTTAGCAACTACTGCCACCGTTACTGTACCACAACAGCTTCTCTATTACACATGGCACAAACAATGATACTGTATGTTGCCATTCTCCACACTTCTGGCTATTTAATGGACACAGTATTGCAATTGTTGGACAATCTGAAAGCCCAACTCTGTTGATTTCAGACATTGTTGTGACGCATTGAGCTAATGTCAAAATGCATTACAGCGTTGGTAAATACTGTGTGACAAAATACAGTCATTTGAATGTTTATTGCTATGCTAGCGAGTCTAAATTCACCACAAACAAACAAACCACTTTTTACATTGTTCGATTCACCTTATGTTCCAACACAGGGGTCAGCCAGTTACTTTCATATTGTGTTGACACTTCCTGTGACAGTACAGTACTAGTGAGCAGGTCAAACAGAACACTTCCTGTGACAGTACAGTACTAGTGAGCAGGTCAAACAGACGGTGTTTTGAACAGGAAGTCATAACACAACTGGGTCAAGTGGGCGGGGCTACATAAGGTGCATACCTCCTGCGGCGATGAGGATAAATAAGAAGTAGGTGTTTTTTTCCCCGTGCACATACCTGGATATATCTGACAAGTTCATCTGGGAAAGAACAGTTAGGCTACACTGTAGCTACACTGTCAAATAATAATGAAGTAATGATGAATTCCCTAGTAAAGTCATTTGCCTCTCAGTAAAAAATGGTAGGTAATGACGACTTAATAAAATGAAGTAATCATTACTGGTTCATAACATGGTAACTAATAGTCTGTTCTTAAGTAACTATCATGAAGGATCTCATTCCCTATTAACTATTCATGAACTAGGAGTACGTTCCTGACTCGTAACTATGCACGTTGTTGTGGTTTTGTAAAGTGTTACCAGCACAAATAGTGCTGCAGAATCCATCTGTGTGTGTGACGTTATGTTTGTTTCAAAAAGGACTCTGCTGGGCTCTGAGTCACATGATGTGAGATGTGTGTCAGATGTGTCACAGATGAACAGATTTAGGGGCCGTGTGTCAACAGAAAGTGTTTTTGAGCTGCCGGCATCATTCTGCAATTCATTTTCCTCCCCCCCCCCCAATATTTTATTAAAAAAAAAATTATAGAATACAAACAAAAGAAAACAGACAGGCTCAGACACAATAAAATAAAATAAACAAAAGCATAAGAACATAATGAACATTCAATATCACAGTGGTGCTACCAGCCACGTAAGGAGCTTATGTGCTTGTAAGCGATGTACTTGAGATCTCACACAAGGGGTCTCTAGGAAACCAGCCGGGCGAGTCACCCGTCGCCCCTAACCTCATCGAGGTAGGCTAAAAACGGGTCCCATATAATTAGACATTTTCTAAGTGAGTTGGTTCTCAGGAACCTGAGTCTCTCCATCCGTATAACAGAGATCATGTCCATCAACCACACTTGGAAAGGGTGAAGAGGGGGACTTCTATTCCTTAACAATCTTTTGGCAACAGTTGTCCCCAGTGTCAGAGATTGTTGCACAGCTGTAGTGAAGTTCAGAGAGGACTCCGGTTTAGGCCTCCTTGACATGAAAAAGTTTGAGAACCAACTGATCTACCTGAAGTCCACCTTGTTCCTCCACCTCTCCTCCGCCCCCCCCCCCCCACCCCCACCTCACTTCTCTAAACCAGCCGCCTCCCCTCCCCTCCCCTCCCCTCCCCTCCCCTCCCCTCCCCTCCCCTCCCCTCCTCCCACCTCGCTGAACGTACTGTACCTTTCTGTAAGCTCTCACGCTCTTCTCTAATCCTCCACCTTCTCAATATATCTGATGGCAGGCCCTCCTGCCTCTCCTCTCCTCCTCCCCCCCTCCCCTCCCCTCCCCTCCCCTCCCCTCCTCCCCCCTCCCCTCTCCTCTCCTCCTCCCCCCTCCCCTCTTATCTGCCTCACCCTTCCTCTCTCTCCTCGCCCATAATCGCCGTTAGTGAATGATTAGGCGTTACTGCCAGCAAGGACGGGAAAGGTCACTGCATCATTCCGTCGTCGCCCCTCTTTGTCCCTCAAACCCTCATTATCAAGCCCCTTTAAAAGCAAGCGCCTTGCTTGTTTTCCACCTGCATACTTTCTGCATACCAGACCCATGTAGATAGAAGAGTTGCGACATCTCCATTCACTCCAATGGACCAGTTTTTTACTCTCAAGAGTTCCAGGAAGTAAAGTCCTGGATTAAGCAGCACTGTCGAGTTGCAGCAAAATGGACAGTTTGTGTTGTACTCTGAAAGGGTTTTTTTTTTAATCAAATTGTACATTATCAGCTTTATTTTAGCATGCAAAAGTAGCGCGAGACCCCTTCCTGGCTGTTCATTGGCTAATGAGTCACGCCTTTTAGTCCTCCGCTGACGCCTCTCTCTCTCTAAATTGCTCTGCCTCTCTCAGCCAGCCTCTCTGTCCATGTCTTGCATGTGTAGTTTTGACCCGGTGTTAAGTATATACAGACAGATAGCTCACTCCATTCATCTAAATCAGGACCCCGCGGCGCCCCCAGGCTCTGTGTGTTTGTTCCTGCCCCTCGTCAGGAGGTTGCTGACCTGGGTCCGCGGTAACGACAGCCGGGTGTCAGAGCCAAGGCAGAGATGATCTATGCTGCTGTCTGTCTGCCACAATGCCTTCACACTTAGCCCCGCCCTCTGCTCCTCTCTCTGTGTCTCACTCTCCTTCTGTCTCTCTCTCCTTCTCTCTGGATGTCCCGGGAGCAGGGATACTGCCTTCACTCACTCACTCACTCTCTCTCTCTCTCTCTCTGTCTCTCTCTCTCTCTCTCTCTCTCTCTCTCTCTCTCTCTCTCTCTCTCTCTCTCTCTCTCTCTCTCTCACACACACACACACACACACACACACACACACACACACGTAATAATACAGACATTTATGCCCTCATTAGGGGGCATAATTGATGTTGGCGTAGCTAATATAGATCTGGGCCAGTCGGCCTGGACGCTAATTTAACAACAATGAAGGCCGGACACAAAATAACAGACCTCTGATGTCATGTATACGTGGATAGTTTACAGCAGCTATTCTCAACCACTGGGCCGTGGCCCACTGGTGGGCCCCAGAGCACTATGTGGTGGGCCGCAGTGGTATTGCCAAATAGATTAAATTAAAGCCAGTTATTTATTTGTTTTTATATCTAAATGTGCTCAAGAATTTATATAAATCAAAAACTTTGTCTTGTTTTTATCTCCGGGTCATTCCAGGCCACAACGGATGGTGCGGGTGCAGCATCCTAGTGGTAGGGACGGAGTAGTGCAGGCTGAGACGTGCAGACAAAGCTCCACTGTTAACACCGTCATAACGCTGCGTGACTCCATTAGCAGAAATACACACAACCGGGAAAGTGGGCCAATCAGAGCGTCCCAAACACTATCACCTTCCAATCAGAGCGTCCCAAACACTATCACCTTCCAATCAGAGCATATCACACCTTCCAAACCAATGACACATCACTTCTGGTCCGTTCCGGCTGTACTGTGACTGTCTACTGTATACTGTACACAGTCCCTCTCTTTGTCTCCTCTCGTTCAGTCATCCAGACACAAGCAGGCAATGAACTCTGATACCATAAACACCGGTCAATGATCATATAGGCACCAGAGAGAGAGAGAGAGGGAGAGATGACAGCGCACAGAGAGAGAGAGAGGGAGAGGGAGAGAGAGAGAGAGTGAGAGAGAGAGAGAGAGAGGGAGAGATGACAGTGCACAGAGAGAGAGGGAGAGAGGGAGAGAGAGAGTGAGTGAGAGAGAGAGAGAGAGAGGGAGAGATGACAGTGCACAGAGAGAGAGGGAGAGAGGGAGAGAGAGAGTGAGAGAGTGAGTGAGAGAGAGAGGGAGAGATGACAGTGCACAGAGAGAGAGGGAGAGAGGGAGAGAGAGAGTGAGAGAGTGAGTGAGAGAGAGAGGGAGAGATGACAGTGCACAGAGAGAGAGGGAGAGAGGGAGAGAGAGAGAGAGAGAGGGAGAGATGACAGTGCACAGAGAGAGAGAGAGAGTGAGAGAGAGAGAGTGAGTGAGAGAGAGAGAGGGAGAGATGACAGTGCACAGAGAGAGAGAGAGAGTGAGAGAGAGAGAGTGAGTGAGAGAGAGAGAGGGAGAGATGACAGTGCACAGAGAGAGAGAGAGGAGCAATCAACCATCCATATTCATAATCCCCTGGCCTAATGTGCTCCTCCGCCCCTCCCCTCCCATCCAGCCAAATCCCCTCTTTGCTCCGCCTCCCACTCCTTCCCACACTCGTCTGCTCCTCCACTCCCTCCCTCCCTCCCTCCCTCACTCAGCTTATCCTCTCTTTACCTCTCCTCCAGCTCGTCCAGTCCAAGCGTTTCACCCTGCCACCCACTCTCTCTCTCTCTCACTCTCTCTCCCTCCCTCCCCCCCCCCCCCCCCCCTCTCTCTCTTCCTCTCTCTCCATCTCTCTCTCTCTCTCTCTCACTTGCTCATTATGTCACTCTCTCTCTCCCTCTCTCTCTCTCTCTCTCTCTATCTCTCACTTGCTCATTATGTCACTATCTCTCTCTCTCTCTCTCTCTCTCTCTCTCCCTCCCTCCCTCCCTCTCTCTATCTCTCACTTGCTCATTATGTCACTATATCTCTCTCTCTCTCTCTCTCTCCCTCCGTCCCTCCCTCTCTCTCTCTCTCTCTCACACTATCTCTCTCTCTCTCTCTCTCTCTCTCTCTCCCTCCCTCTCTCTCTCTCTCTCTCTCTCACTCTCTCTCTCTCTCACACTCTCTCTCTCTCTCTCTCCCTCCCCCTCCCTCCCTCTCTCTCTCTCTCTCTCTCACCCACTCTCTCTCTCTCCCTCCCTCCCTCCCTCCCTCCCTCCCTCTCTCTCTCTCTCTCTCTCTCTCTCTCATTATGTCACTCTCTCTCTGCCAGCTATTTAAGCTGTTATCTTTTCAGCGCTCTTCTTTCAGACATTCTTTTGTGTCTGCGGTGGAGCAGCTTAATCAGCCATCTTTGCCTCGCTATCAAAACTTGCCTTCCTGCACGTCGACTCAAAAGTCAGATTCATTTGTGTTTCTCCTTAATTACATTTCAAAGAAGGGCTTCGCCATCGCCCCATTCTGAGAACAATCAAAGAACACCCAGCAGGGCTCAGACCCTAAACTGAGGACAAGGACAAAACTCAGACAAAAGCCCACCTGTTCATCCACACCTCCATACACACACGTCTCCATATTCGGGTCGTGGGGGGGTAACGTACCTCTCTGCACCAGCATGGTGACCTCACTTCCCCGGGGACACTTGCTGAGCAGGTCCACCACCTGGTTGTGGCTCATGTTCTGGACATTCCTCTTGTTGACCTCCATCAGAATGTCGTTCTCCTTAAGGCCGCGACAGCGCGGATAGTCCACGATCTGCTTCACCCGCTGGCCTCCGCCCGTCAGGCTGTCGGCGATGGTGAAGCCGAAGCCCTTGTCTCCCTTCTCCATGTGGACGGTGATCAGCTCGGGCTGCGTGGCGATGGACGAGGCCATGGTGACCACGTCGCTGGGGTAGCCGTGCGAGCCGTTGGACGCCGCGTCGGCCGAGGGGCTGTGGGGCCGCAGCTCCCTCATGCCGTTCAGCGGGCCGCCCTGGCTGCCGTGGCTGGACGGCGACTCGTACGCCTCCTGGCCGTTGACGATGATGGGCTCCTTGTCCACGATCGCCACCGAGGTCACCAGGCTGGTGTTGGGGTCGTCGGGGTCAAAGGGCAGGGGGTAGCCGCGGCACAGGGCCAGGTCCACCATGGAGCCGATGGGAATGGACTGGAAGATCTTCACCACCTGCGCGTGGGTGTAGCCCAGCACGATGGTGTCGTTCACACTGACGATCACGTCGCCTGCAGTGAGGAGAGGATGCTGTTAGTGATGCAAACGCCAGTCCTGAGTCCTCAGCATCTCCAGTGCTGCTGCCTTTCTGTCCTACCAGGTAGTTAACGGTGCCCACATGGCATCCCAAGTGTGAAATAGTCCAGCTGACCACAATGAAAACCTGAAGAGCAGGACTAAAAACCACTGATTTACACAACAGGCAAGCTATTTGTTGGATTAAGTTTGAATGTCAAGTGAAATAAACATATTTTATCAACACTGTTGGTGAGGTCATTTTGTATAAACCCATAATGTGGTGAAATTCTAGTATTTATTTGAATAAAGTGACAACACTTCTTATCTTCGTTGAATGAAAACAGTGCCCCCTGTGGATTGTTGTTGTGTACTGCACCTGTCTCCATCTTGCCGTCCACAGCCGCGGGCCCGTCCAGCACCAGGCTCTTGATCTGGAGGAACTCGTCGGGCTCGTCGCCCCCGACGACGGTGAAGCCGAAGCCGCGGCGGCTCTTCTTCAGCTGGGTGTTGATGAAGATGCCTTTCAGCTCCGCCGGGTTCCTGGTGAAGAAGGGCTTCCCTCCTACAGAGCACAGGGCACAGAGGGCAGAGGGAGCTCACATCCTGCTTTCTCTGCACAATGACTCAGATCATTAGATGTATTGTTTTGTTGTTGTTGCTGTGAGACCCAGGATGGTTCTTGAGCTCATTCCAACATCAGTTCTAGTCAAGTGTTGTTATTTTGGGGAGATGGGCTGACAGATAAGTTCCAGATGATGAATTGCCACTGTCTTGACTTGTTTGTTTGGAGGTTGTGAGGGTAGTTTTCCAGCTGAGGATGCAGAAACGGAAACACGAACCTAAAGAAAACACTCATGTCTCACTGAACCGGTTTTACATTTTTAAGAGCCCAAAACAAGTGCCATTTCCCAACGCCAGTCGTGGTTTTTTATGACCTAATCTTTGTGAACTGTATATAACATACACACAACAGAACAGCATGTCTTTCTGTTGACAAAATGTTTATATTCATATATTATAACCTTATAGAAATGGATTCCTCAAACGATGGAGGTCTCACTCTCAACACCATTAACACCCTTTGTGACGCACCGTATGATAAACTGTTGACTGATCTTTCTGGTTATTAAAAGTGTTGTGTGATGCATGTGCAGCTTGTGTCTAACCATATTTAGCCTGTATACATAATGTAACAACAAACAAGTGCATTTTTGTCCTTAATACATTTTTCCTTAGTTAAAAATACATAGATAGATTTAAAAAAACACACAAAAAAACAGATACATTTTACAGGCTGTTAGCTCTGACCATTATTATTTTCCTATTCTCAACTAAACTTCACGCTGCACTGTTGAGCCACCGCCAAAATAAAATGCTTGTCCTGGTCATTGCTCCAACCCCTCTGCCGATCTGGGGAGAGTTGTAGACTATCACATGCTTCCTCTGATACATGTGCAGTGGCCAACCGCTTCTTTTCACCCGACAGTGAGGAGTTTCATCGGAAGGACGTAGCACGTGGGAGGACCACACTATTCCCCCCAGCTCCCCTCCCCACCAAACAGGCACCGTGACCGACCGGAGGAGGCACTAGTGCAGCGACCAGTCCAGGACACATACCCTTAATCCGGCTTCCCACCCGCAGACACGGCCAATTGTGCCTGTATGAACGCCCGACCATGCCGGAGTTAACACGGGGGCTCGAACCTGCAACTCTGGTGTTGGTAGGCAGGGCATCTACTGCTGCACTACCTGGATGCCTGGGAGAGGATTTTATGATGGGCACCACTGTGTGTGTGTGTGTGTGTGTGTGTGTGTGTGTGTGTGTGTGTGTGTGTGTGTGTGTGTGTGTGTGAAGATTTACGTTTGGGAGCTCCGGGTCCAGGAGGCAGAGGGGGCGGGACTTGCGGGTCCCTGTAGGTCTCCAGGTGGTTGGGAGCAGCATAGTTAGCCAGGGGCACCGCTGACGAGTGCTCCTCTATCCACTCTGCACACACACAATCACACAGCCTCGTTAACACACACACACGTCACACACACACTCAGCGCACACATGTATGTACATGACACACACACACACACACGCACACATAGAAACACTTGACAGCAACAGCAACGTGTAGAGTTGAGAGTAGATACATTACATACTGTTAAGAAACAGTAACACTGTAACAGTGTACCATCTGGTATAATTCCAAACCTCAATAGTCATCACCTACTCAGTTACATCAGGGGGTACAGTTGTTAAACATCATTGAATATAACATACTGTTGTAAACATTGTCAACAAAAAGAAACAATCATATTGATGATAACGTTGCATATAAAGATAGCACTTGATATCACAGGCTGAAACAAGAATCTTCTCTAGGATTTTCATGGTAAAGCAAATATTATGATTGGCACATGTCTTCGAAAAAGAATATAAAATGATATATAGAATTTATGATTTTTAATCAAATGAAAAATTAATTAAACACAGAATAAAACTCCAGGGCTTGGGCCAGCTCCATTCGAACAAAGTTGAGTCAGTACAGGAAGAAAAAAGACACGTTTATTTAATGACAGCGTTTTCCCCACGTCTTGACAAGGGATTTTTAGTCACTCCCAGACTGGACTGGACAGAAAACGCAGTCTGGCCCAGACTAGGCTTGTGAGTTGTGTGATAGCCAAAATTGCAATATCCCGATATAGTCCCGACTCGGGACTATATCGGGAATATATCGTGATACATGATATTATTATATCGTGATACATGATATTATTGTACATTATTATTACAGTATTATAGTACATACATTACATATTACATTACGTTACATATTATGATTAGTAGTATGAATAGTATGAATAAATAGAGGACGACTGAGAGTTGGAATATGCTGTTCTTTACCTCTCCCTTTGCAGCAACACATATAACACTCCTACATTAACATACCAATAATGTACAGTAAGCAGTGAAATGAGGGTCACCAGCAGTGTCCACCCCCCATTTTTGTTTTTAATATTGCGATATTCGGCAAATATCGCTATATCCTATATCATCGAAACTCGGCCCAAGCCTAGCCCAAACCCAGGAGAACAGAAAAATGGACAACCTAGAGGGACATGACACTCACACTAGGGCTGGGCGACATAGCCAAACAAATTATCGATATAAAATATTTCACATCAGTGATTATCGACAATTATTGATGATTTTTAATGACATATTTTTAATAAAGACCATGAGAAAAAATTTGTGTGTAAATAGCGTGGTGAGTGAAGATAATTCGGGATCCGGTCTGTAAGGACGGGCGGCCTAACAAACAGCTGACGTTTTGACACGCTGGGGCTGGCAGACTAGCAACGTTCGCTAGCCAGAGGCTAGCCTGGGCTAAGCTGCTCTCTCCATCTCTCCCGTGCAGCGTGCGAAGCGGGGACTAAACAAATGCTTGGTCCAGTGGGGACTTGTCTGGTTGTTTGGCTGTTTGCGTGTCACTCGTGGCACGCTCCATTATCAAGGGACATATCGATATATATATATATTGAACTATTTTCATATTGTATTGATGAAGCGTCTATCGCCGATAGATATTGCTATTGTTTGATCGCCCAGCCCTAACTCACACACATGAAGAAAGAAAGAAATGGTGCCGTGCCAGGGCAGGAAACGAACCTCGAATGTACCGCTCACCTTCAGGAGGCTGCGGCTGGTGCTGCTGCTGCTGCTCCAGCTGTTTCCTGCGCCTAGCCTCCACTACAGGGTTCTCATACTGCGTCTTCCTGTTGATATGGCTGAGAGAGAGAGAGAGAGAGTGAGAGTGAGAGAGGGAGAGAGAGAGAGAGAGGGAGAGAGAGAGAGAGGGGCGTGCACAGAGTGAGAGAGAGAGAGAGAGAGAGAGAGAGAGAGGGGCGTGCACAGAGGAAGAGAGAGAGAGAGAGAGAGAGAGAGAGAGGGGCGTGCACAGAGGAAGAGAGAGAGAGAGAGAGAGAGAGAGGGGCGTGCACAGAGGAAGAGAGAGAGAGAGAGAGAGAGAGAGAGAGAGAGAGAGAGGGGCGTGCACAGAGGGAGAGAGAGAGAGAGAGAGAGAGCAAGAGAGAGAGAGGGGCGTGCACAGAGGGAGAGAGACAAGGGAGACACAAAGAGAGACAACAACAAGAGAATGGTGGTAAAGATGGATGAGAGAAGGAGAAGAGATGAATGGAGGGTTTATTGTCAGAGTGATAAATAGCAGTGCAAAGTGTTTGACAGTGTTTGGGGCTCGCAGACTCTCAGTGACAGAGATTCAGGTCCGCATGTCAGACACAAAATGGATTCCAGTCACTGCTCAAACAACTGTGTTCAATTTCATTGAAATGGGACAGCTAAAGCACAGCGAGTGTGGCGATATCAGTGTGAAGGTTCAGCCGATAGAGTCAAGCCTAAAAGCGGCAATACTTGTACATGTATGTATGTATGTATGTATGTATGTATGTATGTATGTATGTATGTATGTACGTACTGTATGTATGTATGTATGTACGTACTGTATGTATGTATGTATGTATGTATGTATGTATGTATGTATGTATGTACGTACGTACTGTATGTATGTATGTATGTATGTATGTATGTATGTATGTATGTACGTACGTACGTACGTACTGTATGTATGTATGTATGTATGTATATATGTACAGTATGTACAGTGTGTGTGTATGTACAGTATGTATGTATGTATGTATGTATGTATGTATGTATGCTATAGTATATACAGTGTGTGTATGTATGTATGTACGTATGTAGAAGCTGACTGAGGCTCACTAACATTTCATCCACAGTGCACACAAAGTAAATTTCAGTCAGCTTCAGTCAGCTTGTGCATACATACATACATACATACATACATACATACATACACACTGTGTGTGACCCCATTGACCTTGCATTCATTTTAGACTAGACTTAAAAAAATGTGAACTATCCCTTTAAGTGTCTAATAAGGTGTGAAATGGTGTTGTTAGAAATGGTGTAACCAGGAGTAACCAGGAGTAACCCAGCTGTTCAACTTACTCAACATAATACACCCCGTACACTGGGTCATCTATCCTCTCCCATCCTGGAGGCAGTTCTGAAAGAGAGACACCTCAGCGTAAAAAAGAAGAAGAAGAAGAAGAAGAGGATTGTATAGCACATTAACCTGCACTGCCTGAAAATGTAGAGCCAAAAATAGACATTAAATGTATCTAATACAGTAGATACACTATGTAATAATAGACATGAAATGTATCTAATACAGTAGATACACTATGTAAAACAACTGTATAGCGCTCTGATGAGCCGTGCCTGCTGCTGCGGTGGTTTTACCGTTTTGTTTTGTTTGGCTAAAATGTTCAATCGCTCATTAAGGGAAAAGAGACAGATGAGCTCTACCAGGAGAAATTGAAACTCAGTGCCAAGCAACGATATTTGAAGAAACTAACCATGATACACAACGTAACGCTGGGATCCACATGATTTGGCAGACAGGACTGGATTAAGTAATTAATTAAGTTAATTAACCCTGAACTGAAATAAGCAAACAGAAATCGCATATGGGCAAATAAATGCTGGCAGGTTCTTTTTCCCTCTTTTCAGAATCCCGTCATCAAATCAAAATAGGCTCCAACTCAGCAACAAAAAGGCAGCGAGCATTTCTCACAAGATGGCGTGTTGACAGATGATACCCAAACAGCATGACATCAATTCTCTAAAGTCAGATAACGGAGGTTCGACTTAATTTACTTATTTTATGTTTGTTTGTGCAGATATGCATTAAGACATTGAATCTGTTATGTTATCTATGGTTCATCTGGTGATGGTGATTGTAAACGACACTCTCAGATGCTGTTTCAGACTCTCCCATAAACAAGCTGTGATGCCAAGAAAAGCACATCACCAAGTTCAGAGTCATCTGAAGCGTAGTAGGATACATCTGCTTTTGTTTTTCTTTATTTTGATCACGCAATTTTCCCCCCACTGGATTTCTTTCATTCCAGCTTTGCCGTTAGTACAAATGTTTGATGAAAACTTTGGCCGAGTCAAGACCTCAACAGGGAACGTTCACAACTCAATTACAACCTGGAGCTCCTTCCTGCTGCCTACTACCACATGTCTGCTTATTATTATTATTATTATTATTATTATTATTATTATTACTATTATTATTATTATTATTATTAATATTAAAGCTGAAACACCTCACAATAACAAGGGCAAAAAACCCACACACAGGTCAAAACTATGGGCGTAATACACAAGCAGCCATGGAGAGTGGTCTGGAGGTTTTCAAATTCAATTTCAAATTGAAGAGCTAACAGCTGTAGTCATCTGCATAAATCTCCAGAGCAGAACTGTAAATCTAGCAGCAGCTTATATGGCCATGTGTTCAAGGCTGATGATGACTGAATGTTACTATACGCCCCCTGTTGAGCATTACATCACTGTGTAACACACACACACACACGCACGCACACACACACACACACACACACACACACACACGAGACACACACACCGCACGCGCACACACACACACACACGAGACACACACACCGCGCGCGCACACACACACATGCACACGCACACACACACACACAAGAGACACACACACATGCACACGCACACACACACATCCCGCCATGCCACAGGGGGACAGGCTGACAGATAAGGCTTGTTAAGCTGACACAAGATGTTGGCGTCTCAATTTTCCCCCCTGGCTGTATTTGATTTCAGACACAGACATTAGCTCCTTGTGTTACTGTGGGGCTTCTACCAAGTCCAGTAAACACTTTTGTAGCAGGCTGGATTTCACAATCGATAATCACAGACTGTCTCCATCTGACCAGCCAGAAATAATAGAGGCTTGTAGTCAGACATTCAAGGCTTTGAGCCTCATTCCTTCTCAGGCGTGTTTGTGCCACCTTGCAAATGGGCCTGAGAATCAGCAGCAGAGCCACTTTCCAGTCTGTGAAGCCACGCTAAGTAGCCCAAATCCATCAACCTGCATCGTCGGCCAAACACATTCCAAATGTGTCCTTATGCATAAGAGACAAATAAGCCCTGTCATTCACTCTCGAGCAGTAGCATTATGCTATGCTATGCTACATGCTATGCTACTAGCATAGCATGTCAATGACTTCTGTACCAAATTGAATGGTCTGAAAATCCCAAAAGCGCATGGTTGTTGTGACGTGTCTCCTGTAACGGATGTTGGAAACAAACAAACCAAAATAACTGGTAGATTTAGAATCACTATAGCAGAGGTTCTCAAATGTTTTTCAGCCAAGGACCCCTTACAAGATAGAAAATATACCGGGGACCCCCTCATTCTGATTTGTGATTTTGGGGTACGATTAATTGTTTCCACGGTAACGTGATTGACTTTTAAATTGATAGGTTTGTTAGATTAGAATGTAATCCATGAACTATTTTAGATTTGAAGCATACAATATTTTCGTTGAAATATGAAGCTTTTGCAAAAAGAAAGAAAAAAAAAAAAAAAAATCTCTTTCGTCCTGCCTAAGTCTTAAGTCTCTCCACTGCTGCCAGAAGCTAGGATTCACTGAATAAATCATATCACCCTAATTCTGGCATCACTTCTTCACCTGTTACTTTAGATCTGACTTTAAGATTTCTCTGATTACTTTAAAAGCACGGATAGGTTTGACCCTAAGTTATAATCCAAGTTATTACATCTTAAGCCCTTTATGAGCATCAACGTGAAGCTAAAAATGTCAGAGAACCCACCTAGATCCGTCTCCAGATCTTCTGTATGTATCCCTTCTTCTCCAAGGTGAAGAAAGCAGGATGAAACGAAAGAAAAGAGAATGAAGAGCAAAAGGGATGGAGAGTAGGAGAGAGGTGGGTGGGGTCAGGGGTCAGGGGTCGAGGAGTCAAACGTAAAAAAAGAATGAAGTGAGAGTCCAGAGAAAGATAAACGGGGAAAAAGAAATCCCTTAGTCTCCAAACTGATACAAACAAGAAGCAACAACGTCCAAGATCTAAACAACCCTGAGTGAGCTGCGTCATTTTCAATATCACCACTTGATGGTGCAATTTTGTAATTTGTGTTGTTATCGTTGTGAACTGCTCGTCTCTTTTCATGTCATCTTTGATTTTGTTGAGATATTTTTTCATCATTTTTTTAAATAATCCGATGTTCTGACAAACAAAACATAACAGCAATTTTGAGCTCCCTTTTGTCAAACACAGACTAAAATCAACACATTTCACAATCAACCAAAACAAGTTTGACATATTCCATTTGGCTTTTACATTCTGAATATAGGCTGGTAAGAAATGAAGAGCTACATATTAATGTGATGAGAGGCCAGTAAGGTGCACAAAAACAACTCAGTGCATTCCAGCTCAAGTGCACCACCTGCTGACAAATGTGGACGTACACGTCTATTCAGGACATGAGCAGCTAGGTAGTAAGAGCAGCTTACCATCATCATCACACTCTTCCAGAGGTTTGGGCGTTTTGTCTCCGCATCGAGGATCCAACCATGAGGTGGTCTTTGTGTTGTGGCTGAAAGAGAATAAGCGAGACAACAGAAGACGTTCAAGATACACCATTTAAGCAACAAAACAAGCACAACAGGGCTCATGAATGCATAAACAAGAGGTAGAAAATAAACCATGTCAGCAGGTTTGCCTGCAGAGGACGGAAGGTGTCTGCTGTTCAGAGAATAGCTTGAAAATAACAGAGCAGCACAGACAGGATATCAACAATAACAAGCACGCTGAGTTTAGCCCTAATTGTTCGGCGAGAACATCTCCTCTGTGCCTGTGCTGTAGTGAGGTACAGTCAGGTGATCCTCTGTGCCTGTGCTGTAGTGAGGTACAGTCAGGTGGTCTGACAGAGCCATCTCCTCTGTGCCTGTGCTGTAGTGAGGTACAGTCAGGTGATCCTCTGTGCCTGTGCTGTAGTGAGGTACAGTCAGGTGACCTGACAGAGCCATCTCCTCTGTGCCTGTGCTGTAGTGAGGTACAGTCAGGTGATCCTCTGTGACTGT
This sequence comes from Poromitra crassiceps, assembly GCF_964638095.1. NCBI lineage: Eukaryota > Metazoa > Chordata > Actinopteri > Beryciformes > Melamphaidae > Poromitra > Poromitra crassiceps. The sequence goes on along the minus strand of NC_139629.1, from coordinate 49,083,929 downwards.
GCTGTAGTGAGGTACAGTCAGGTGGTCTGACAGAGCCATCTCCTCTGTGCCTGTGCTGTAGTGAGGTACAGTTAGGTGACCTGGCAGAACCATCTCCTCTGTGCCTGTGCTGTAGTGAGGTACAGTTAGGTGATCCTCTGTGACTGTGCTGTAGTGAGGTACAGTCAGGTGGTCTGACAGAGCCATCTCCTCTGTGCCTGTGCTGTAGTGAGGTACAGTCAGGTGATCCTCTGTGCCTGTGCTGTAGTGAGGTACAGTCAGGTGATCTGACAGAGCCATCTCCTCTGTGACTGTGCTGTAGTGAGGTACAGTCAGGTGACCTGGCAGAGCCATCTCCTCTGTCCCTATGCTGTAGTGAGGTACAGTCAGGTGGTCTGGCAGAGCCATCTCCTCTGTGCCTGTGCTGTAGTGAGGTACAGTCAGGTGACCTGGCAGAGCCATCTCCTCTGTGCCTGTGCTGTAGTGAGGTACAGTCAGGTGACCTGGCAGAGCCATCTCCTCTGTGACTGTGCTGTAGTGAGGTACAGTCAGGTGGTCGGGCTGTGATCTCCTGAGGGATCAGGGCATGCAGAGATTACCAGGCTGCCCTGGAGAGCGGGAGCACCCAGAGGGCTGTGAGGGGGAGGGGAGATGGGGGAGGGCTGGCCTCCAATGACAAGCCACTGGGTTAAAACAGGCGCACAATGCCCTGATAATTGTACAGGTAAAATACACCAAAAACCGACTTTCAGCTAGAGGCTAAGCTCCGGCCATGGCACCACACAGCATTCATGTCAAGGACCCCTAAACTGACACAAATTAGACCACAGACCCCTAGGGGTGTCACAATATATCGTCCCACGAAATTTCGCGATAGTAAAACGTCACGATATGTATCGTTGAGATGAAATCTCATATCGCAATTTTTTTTTTTTTTTTTTTTTTTTCAAAAAATAGACTAAGAAACGTCTTTGTTTGTTGAAGTTCAATGTGTGGAAAGTAGTTCAGTTGAACAAGTCTCTCAAGAGACACATGAGAAGTTATACAGGAGAGAAACCATTCAATTGAGTTTCTGGCAAAACTGTTTACTTGACAGGAAAAACTGAAGATGCATAAAAAATAGATTAAGAAAAGTCTTGTTGTTTGAGTTTGAAGAAAAACTGAAGATGCATAATGAGAATTTATACTGCTGAGAAACCTTTTAGTTCAAAGTAAATCTAAGTGACGGTGTAACTCATTCTATTTCAAGATAAACCTTATCTCCAATCTCATGTTTTTTCTAGTTGTTATTGTAATAACAATTTCCCACAACAGCATGTTTTGTATTTGTGCATTTCAAATAAAATACTACTTTTCCAGTCATATATTGTCATTATTCAAGTTTAAAAAAATATTGTTAAAATCGTATCGTATCGTATCGTTATCGTGAACCCAGTATCGTGATACGTATCGTATCGTGAACTGAGTGTATCGTGACACCCCTACAGACCCCCCATTTGAGAAGATTTTGTCCCAGGGTCCACCATCTGATAGGATATTTGCTTATAGAAGTTCTATTACAGAAAGTGTATGAAACCCATGACCAAAACAGTCCGTCAATGTGTTACTTGTGGATGGTATTATAGTGAAAATAAACGAACCCCCTCTTTCCTGGGGACCCCCTCGAGGACCCCCTGGGGGTCTCCCCGGAAACCCTACTTTGAGAACCACTTTCAGTAGAACAATATCAGCATGTTTGTATAGCGTAAACATCGGGGGGTGCCTACTCTATGAAGTAGAGCTCTCCGTTCTCCGTGTAGGCCATCTCCCAGTTGTCGGGCAGCGGGCCCAGCGGGTCCTCCGGGGAGACCTGCGGCTCGGCGAGGGTCTGCTGGCCACTGTCGGCGGTGGAGGCGGCCGCATTGTTCAGGCCGTAGGAGGGAGCATTGTCGCGCGCAGGGTACGGCCTGAGGATGGCGCCGCGGCTCTCGTCCTGCTCACTAGGGTTACCTGTGCACAACGAGGGAGAGGGGAAGAAGACACGACGCACTAAGGATCCTGGCAATCACATGACAAGCACGAACACAACGACAACAAAAGAACAAGAAAAAATATGGTTTATGTCTCGGGGCGTGCAAGAAAGCAACAATCGATGAACTGTGCAGGCAACAAGGAGTGCTTGGCTAGTCTATGGTAGATAGCACGCCAGGATGCATACTAAAAAAAACTACATTTACCACACAGCCCCCCACATCCCTAGTTTGGCTCCCACCCAATATAGTGTATTGAATGAGGCCATATGCTAATTCCTCAGCAACAGCCTTTCCCAAATTCTCTCTAATAACCCGGACCCCCACCCTCTCTCTTACTCCGGACCCCCACCCTCTCTCTTACTCCGGACCCCCACCCTCCAACTGTCAACCCCACCCCCATCCCCATCCCCCACTATCCCCCACTGTCCTCCTTCACTACCGTGGGCCTTTCAGGGGCTGATCAAATGTGAATTGAACACTCTGGCAGCCTGGCAGGGGGACACAGAGAGGGCATAGATTCACACCATCCACAAACACAAAACACCAGCCAGCAACTGTCTCTCACACTCACAAAGACACAGGACAGAGCTCCAAGGACGGAGGGAGAGATGAGCAGAAACATCATGTCATAGTGTTACATAATTATTTCCTCTCTCCCTGTTCAAATTCTCGAATGGATTTGCATGCAGTTGAGCGACGGCGGTAACAGGTTTTGACGAATATCTGTCGTAAAAAGTAGGCTAAGATAACACCAAACCCCATTAGTAAGTGAGAAAAGTTAATATTCCATTTAATTAACAGATACACATCGTGCATTGGAGAGAATTTAATGATTAAAACACGAGTTATTAAAAATGTATGTGAGAGAATGTGAGGCGTGAAGCCTGGAGAGAGAACGATGACTCTTGTGTGAAGTTGTAATCTACTTTCTTCACCCGCTATACCCCTCCTGGCAGGCAGATGGCAGTGTTTGGAGGCTCACAAAAAAAGAAGGAATCAGCATCACAAAGACATGATGTAACCGCCAGACACCCAGCAAGTAGACCGGAGGAGAGGAGAGGATGATAATAAACACACACGCACACACTCTCCCTCGCCTTATACACACACAGCACATATACACCCAGACACCCTGGAACAAACATGCACGCGGTAGCAACACAACACAGAAACATGCAACGATTAGGCGATTAATCAATTAGTCGATCGGCAGAAAATTAATTAACTAATTTTTTTTTTGGGGGGGGGGGGGTTATCTTGTTCCAGCTTCCTAAATGAGAATCCTTTCTGGTTTGTTTAGTCTTCTATGACAGTAAACTAATGATCTTTGGGCAAAACAAGACATTTGAGCATGTCTTCTTGGGGCTGTGTGGAAATTCACCATTTTATAGACCAAACGCCTAATCGAGAAAATAATCGAGAGAATAAGCGATAATGAAAAGAATCATTAGTTGTACAGTAGCCCTAGTACACACACACACACGCACACGCACACACACACACACACACACACACACACACACACACACACACACACACGCACACACACACACACACACACAGGCAAACAAAGCCCCTCCCCCCCCAGATACACACACGTCAGCAAAATGGAAACGGAGCGACTCCCTCACCTGTAAAACTGTTGTTCATTTCCGTGGCCTGGTCGTCATCGTCGGCGTCAGCAGGCACTACTCGGGCGTGTTGCATGTCATTGTAGGACTTGGTGCGCTTGGGGGTGGACTGCTGGGAGGAGCCAGCATCACCGAGAATCACTGTCCCAATGACGGGCTGCTGCCGCGGCGGCTTGGGGGTCCCATAATAGTTACCTAGGCAACAAGGAGGACATTAGCATGCTTGAGACGAGACAAGAGAAGGAGAGACGGAGACAGAGAGGAGAACAGACAGAGCGGGCGACAGAACGACAGCAGGCAGAGAGAGAGGACCTTTGAAATCTCCTCCTAAGCTTCTAGGCTGAGAGAGAGAGCAAAGATGGTTCCAGTGAATGTTATTGGGGTGTGTGGGGCTGTATTGTTTGGCTAAAGGGAGCATACAGAGTGAAAACAATAGAGAGCCTGCTTCAGCACTCTACCAGAGATTTTCATCCGCCATTTATTTTCCCATAGACATTTAGTAAAATGCTTATAAAAAGAGTTTTACTGATACGCTACAGATATATTTAGAAACAGGAGAGATCGCATAACATTTCACGCGGACCAAAACGTAAAAAAATGCGGGTTTGAAGAAAAAAATTTCATTGTTTTTTCTTTGGTCCGAGTCAAATGTTCTATGGTCTCTCCCGATTATAGCGTTAGCTGAACCATTTGGCTTGAAGCAGTAAAACCATCTTTACCATCTCCTGTGTCTTGGTCACATTCAATAGGAGATTGTTCTCCTTGCACCAGGACGTCAGGTGTTCCACCTCCTCACGATAGGCTGTCTCATCATTGTTTTAGATCAGCCCCACCACCACTGTATCGTCCGCCAACTTCCCAATGATGGTTGACGGGTGTGTCGCCACACAGTCATGAGTGTAGAGGGGGAAGAACAGTGGGCTCAGTCCACAGCCCTACTGGGGAGCACCGATGTTCAGGGTCCGAGGGTCTGTGACGTTGTTGTTGCCCCACCTCACCCTCTGGGGCCTGTCTGTCAGGAAGTTGAGGTACCAGGGGAGGAGAGATGGAGTGATCTCCAGGTCCCTAATCTTCCTGATGAGCCTCTGAGGAACAATCGTGTTGAAGGCGGAACTAAAGTCCACACACAGCCACCTTGTGTAATTCCCCTTCCCAGCGTCCAGATGTGAGTTTGTGGCATGGAGCAGGTGGGAGATTGCATCCTCAGGGCTTCTGTTCTTTTTGTAGGCGAACTGGGTGGGGTGGAAGGAGTCAGGCAGTTGTTTCAGAATCATGTTCTTAACCAGCTTCTCAAAGCACTTCATGAGTATGGATGTTAAAGCTACGGGACGGTAATCATTCAGGCAACTAGGCTTGTTGTTTTTAGCTATGGGGACAATAATGGATTCTTTCCATATTCGGGGGAGATCGCCCTGTTCTAGCGAGGCCTTCCAGATGGAATGAACTACTGGGGCTAGTTGGTCAGCACAGGCTTTGACCACCCGGCCTGGGATGTTATCTTCCTGCTATTTACACCTTTCAGTAATAGCCTCACATGATGCACAGTGAAGGTGGGTGGTTTGCCTTCCTTGGCTAAAGCTAATGCTGGGGCAATAGCCTCCTGCAGAGAGTTGATGTCAGCTGGACTAACACTGTCTTCAAACGGGGCAAAGAACTCGTTTAGATCCTCAGCTAATGTAGGATCATTTACTGCCGAATTTCTTTTCGTTTTGATTTTGAAACCATTTCAAAGGGCAGGAACTTTCAAAAAATACCTGGCAGGTGATTGGATGAGCCATCTGTCTATCACGTCTATCACAGGCTCACTCTCGCTGGCGTCACACCTAAAGCCCGCCCATAGGTGCCTCATAGGATGCTGATTGGTGCGAACCACTGGTGGTTCAGATTCAAACCAATAGAATGGAGCGGGACAAGGTGGATTTGTCGTTTGATCGTGATCTCATGATCTTGCGCGAATCAAGCTGCGTTGCAAAGTGAAATGCTACGTGTGATGTCAAACTAAACGGACATTTTCAAATCATATTCTTACCATATCTCATTTGATCAGAGTTTTTAAGTCAAATTAGCTTGTCATCAATTTAGACAGAAGTGTCACAATATTGAAATATCATCATATCACCACGATATGATTCCACTGAAAGACGATAAACATTAAATATTTAATAGTTATCGCCCAGCCCTACCTCAGTGTCAGTGTTGAAGACAACTAATAAATAGCTTATCAAGAATTTGCTAAGTGCAGTACGAAACTCAAATTCACCTTTACAAATGTGGAAGAAATTCTAAAGGGTTACACAATCAAAGAGGTTTCTATCCAATCATAAAGCACTATCCCTGTCAGCTGTCACTGTATCAAAGACTGTGCCTTCCTCCTGCTGTCTGGGACGGCCACAGACTCCCATGGAGAGCTATTTGACATGAAGAACGTGCCAACACCACAGTAGAACCGGTGCCAAGCAGATTAACGTTGTAGCATTCTCTCCCTGCCCCACACACACACACACACACACACACACGTGCGCGTACACACACACGCACCCGCGTGCACGCACACACACACGCTTGTTTTAGCATGAGTCACTTAGCACTGTGTAACACACACAGCCTTGCAAAGAAACACAGAAGCGCAAATCATCCACCCACGCATGCACACACACACACACACACACACACACACACACACAGGCGTGTACACACAGTGTATACACACACACACACACGCGTGTACACACACACACGCAGGCACGCACGCACGCACGCACACGCACACAGGTTTGTGTCAGTATGAGACTTAGCACTGCACAACGCTGTCCTAATCAGAGGGAGAGGGGCAGATGTGGAGTGACCTGCTGTCTCCTGCATGCATGTCCCCTCATCACACTCAGTGTAACGGGACTGAGGCGAGTGCAGAGTCGTACAGGGAGAAAGAAACGCTGATCACTCTTCAGACATCCTATCTATGGATGATTAAGACACCTGGGGCCGGTTGCACCAAGTGGTCTTAACTATGCCTGGTCGTAACTCCTACGTCGGTCTTAGTTAAGACCAGTCTTTAGAGTGGATTTACGCCTGTTGCACCAACACGGCTTACGTCTGGTCTTAACTACGCTGGTCGTAGCAATGCGCGTTCATGTGAATTGCCGGGGAATGCCCTCTGATTGGATGATGTGTGCCTCGCGACCTGCTTGGAGCGCACTGTGCCACTATGCTCTCTCAGCAACTACAGACCCTCCCTCCTCCCACCCTCCCTCGCTCCGGGGGAAAAATGGGGGCGATTGAGCCAGACAGACAGTCTGAATGAAATTGAATGTAACGTTCCCAATTCTATGTATTAAATTCTAAAAAAAATAACGGCAACATTTGGGAAGGCTAAGCCACACAACTAGTTAGTTATAATCTTAACATCGTGCTTCAAAGACGGAGAACTGGCTGTGTTACGACGATGACGGTAAGGATTCAAAAAGGTCTCCGCGGAGACAGGCAGGCTCTACGCCTCCTCCTGACCAGTTGTAGGAGTTACGCCTGGTCGTAGTGAAAATAAGGCTTAAGCCGTCTTGGTGCAACCGGCCCCTGGGCTATAGATGCTTTTCACTTTTACAGTGACTTTACAACAGCTAAGAGGTGTGTGGACACCTCTTAGCTGTTAGCTGTCACTTACGGCCTCTCGGGGCTTATTTGCTTAATTTGAAACCTAGCTTATTTCCCGTCAGCTATTGCATTAGCAAACACCGCAACAGGAAGTAAGCTAGGGGCAATTTAGAATGTTTATGTTGTCAAGTTAAAAGAGTCTATAATGAGTTGCGACGTGGTGCGTTAATTACGATCACTATCAATATCATTAGGGGTGTGAATCTTTGGTACGTCACGATTTAATTCAAAATGGTTTTTTGATTAAAAGAAAAACTACTCCCGATTCAAAATGGATTCTTGATTCAGTACATGGAGGGATTTCAGGATCGACTCCAGTCCGCTGTGTGCTAAGAAAGACGTTGTAGGAAATGATGCCATGAAAGCAGAATGAAGTGTGTAAGATCATGTTGTTGTTTTTTTCATCAACTGATTGCGATAAACAAAGTACACACAAAGGCAAACCTATGACAAAAGGTAACATTTAATCATGCTAAATAAAACAAATAAAAAGTTGGGAGTTGTAAATCGATTCAGAATCATGGAAGATAAGAATCTTGATTCTTACATGAACCGTTTTTTTTTTTTTTTTTTTTTGGGACACCCCTAATTTGATCATCCTCACCGTCATACGTTCCTATCTCCAGCAGTGTGCCGCTCTCCTCAAGGTCGAGGAAATCTTCCACAGAGAGGAAGTTGTAATCCACCCCTGGGACCTCTCCGTGTCGAGGGGGGCGAGTCGTACCTGGTGACAGCAAGAAAAACACAACAAAAACAGGGTTAAGGACGCTGCCACCATCACCACCAGGTAAATGACAGTCTGGTTGGTAATCAAATCAGATCCATGGCACAGAGGCAGAAGGAAACGCAGCCAGCATCCACATGAAGATAACTTCTCCCTGTTCTTCTCACAGCTGTGCTCACATGACACCACAAGCCTATCTTAAAGAGATATTCAGCCAGACAGAAAAGTCTGGGTCAGATTTAGTCAGTTTTTCAGAAAAGGGCAGGGAGTTTTCAGGCTTTCTAATCGGCCCACTCCACATTTGGATAGGATGAGCTTTTGTGGGGCGGGCAAATTTCAGAACCAATGGCAGAGCTCTGTGCATTTCCTGCTCGCGCATGTGTAGTTTCAGGTAGGCTAAAGCCAGCTAGCGCTGTGAATGGATCTGCTGGTAATGTTTCTCCCTTCCACCACCACCTCGCTTCTCCTGTTCTCCTGTCCAAACCTCACGTCACCAGGCTCTCTTAGTCCAAACTCCAGCATACCGTTTTACTTCGTTGAACCAAACGGCTCAGCTAACACTATAAACGGGAGAGATCATAGAACATTTCACTCCGACCTTAAAACTTAAAAAAACATCAAAAAAATATTTTCTTTAAACACAATCTCCCCTGTTTCTAAATATATCTGTACCGTTTGGTTTGAACCAGTAACACTTTTTATAAGCATTTTACGAAATGTGTATGGGAAAATAAATGGCAGAGGAAAATCTCTGGTACAGTGCTGAAGCAGGAAGTAGGCGGTCACTTTGCCTCTCTATCGTTTGGATATTACCCAGAAGGCTTTGAGGCGGCTAACTTTTGACAAGAAAACCATCAAATCTGGCTAAAAAGTTAGATAGAAATAATACTTATTTGTAACACAAAATGCAATTCAGGAATATTTGAATATTGGACAAAATAAAATGAAATGAAATGGAAACTCTAAGAGAAACACACATCCACCGGTGGGGTGTATATATACCCCTCGCAAATACAACGTAAATAGTGAAATGGGTAGTTTGACCGTAACATGGTTGCACTGTGAGATCCACTCCAACAAGACTTGCTTACTTGACGCCACTTTTTCAATAAAAACACATTTAAGTGTTCAGATGCACTCAGCATCATCCCACCATTACTTCAACCTCTGAGAAGACGGCCAGTGAAAAGGGAACGCTCTCCAAAACAGGAAATGAGTGCGATCCGAAATCAAGCAGAGTGCCGATCGTCATCGGCTGTAATTGATAGTGAAGTGAACACCGAGTGGCTGCGGCGGACATGATGTCAGGAAATTAAAAGGCGTCTCACATCCCTATCTGGCTTTGCTGCCTGATGGGAAGCTGCAGGCTTCAAAGTCACAAGATAACAAAATAAAGGTCATCTTTATCAATACACGGGTCCTGATACTAATTACCAGTGCATTTTGATTCCTCCTGGGTCTCTAGAGTAGTAAAAAAAACACAATACTACGATAACACGAGGGTTGCAGGTTCGAGCCCCCGTGTTACCTCCGGATTGGTTGGGCGTCCATACAGGCAAAATTCGGCCGTGGGAAGCCGGATTAAGGGTATGAGTCCTGGTCGCTGTACTAGTGCCCCCTCTGGTCGATCAGGGTGCCTGTTCGGGGGGAGAGGGGAGGGGAACTGGGGGCAATAGCGCGATCCTCCCACGTGCTGCTACGCCCTGCCGGTGAAAGCCCTCGCTGTCAGGTGAAAAGAAGCGGCTGGCGACTGACTGCAGATGTGTTGGAGGAAGCATGTGCTAGTCTACAACTCTTCCCGGATCAGCAGAGGGGGTGGAGCAATGACTGGGACAGCAGGGGGACTTGGCCAAGTACAATTGGGGGGAAATGGGGGGAAAACCCGGAAAATCACAGCGATTGTTAGCATGACTGTTATTGTTTGTTATAGCCAAGCTGTTGCTACTGTATTGTTAAACAACTACGTTCGCTGCTTTCTTAGGTGTTGTGAGGTTTAACTGCAACCATAATAAAAAGCCTTTTCAGTCCAACACAATTGAAGCCTAGACTAATGCCTCTGTGCTGGGACGGCAGAGACAATAAGACAATAAAATACAACCGATTTGAAGAAGAAGAAGAAGAAGAAGAAGAAGAAGAAGAAGAAGAATGGCTGATCAGAGGTGTGACGCAAAGGCCGCTCTCTGCTCTCAATCATCCACATGTCATGGTCTTCTGTTGAAAGCTAGGCTAACTCACAACAAGATGTTAATCGCTAGGTGAACTCTCCACACAGCCTGATCCCCCGTGTGACTTAATGATTAGTCAGTTGCTGCGCTGGTTCACTTTGTAGTGAGAAGCCTCAGGGTCACCAGAGCAGGAGGGAGTCCAGAGAAGACAATGGAGACAGGGGCCATTGTGTCTCTCTGCCTTTACACAGAGGAGATGGTATGAGCGGCCAGATGGTTGACGGAAGTTGTTGTAACCCATCTGTGTGACGAGAATGCACACCCGCATGTATACTAGACACACACACACACACACACACACACACACACACACACACACACATAAACACACACACACACACACACGCATAAACACAATGTATACACACACGCCCCTCTCGAGGGAACTAGATCTCTACTGTAACGCACGCAGCAGTCGTGTGAATCAATGTAGGCCAGACAGTGATCCAGTTTCCAGGTCTCTGTGTAAACGCTCCTTACTGGGTATGAGCGTCGATAAAGAGACGTGTCACACTCCGGGAACACATTCTCTTTTTGAAGAATACAACAGCGTTTAGCGGGCTAACGGTTAGCCAATTAAACCGGTTAGTCGATCTTCAGATTTCTTTTCTTATTGTCGTTGTAATTAATAACGTCGTAACACAGCAGATGACAGACGACAATGAGTTTCTTTTTGTTTGTAAAAGTTGTTTGGAGGTAGTCATTATAATCGATTATAATTTTGATAACCTATTAATCGTTTTAGTCATTTATCAAGTAAAACATACAAAGCATTTGCAGGTTACAGCTTCACAAATTCTGCATCTTTTCTCTGTTCTATATCATTATAAATTCAATACTTTTGTGTCTTTCTGACTGCTGGTCAGACTTAAGTGAGCTATTTCAAGTCATCATTTGAGGACTGGTACCTTGTGGTGGCCATTTGTAATCATTTTTGAACCATATATATACTAAATGATTAATTGTTTAATTAAAAAAAATCAATCGATGATTAATTTACAATGAAAACAATCATTAAAAGCACCACTATCACAATAGTTGGTACCTTACTATGTGAAAGCAGATGATACCACATGAACAGAAATGGATTCTGTCTTGAACAACAACAACAACAACAACAACAACAACAACAACAACAACAACAACAACAACAACAACAACAACAACAACAACACTGTGCTCTACTATTCCACACAGGTGAGAAGCTCATGTTTGACATGAGGCTCTTTCTATCCACCTTATTTTTGAATGCCCCACTGTAAAAAAGAATCGTGGGTACAAGGTCCGGTTTAACGTGACTCATTGAGTGCGTTTACATGCACACCAATAAACTGTTTATTAGCGGATTTCTGAGTTACCTGATTATTCAAGTGGTCATGTAAACAGCATAAACTGATAAGCTTTATCCGTTTATGGTCATAAACGGGTTATGAATAAACCGATAAACACAGCTAGGTTTCTGGCCAATAATCGGTCTTATCTCTGCATGTATACACCTTAACCGGGTTTCTTTCGGGTTTATATATCTGCGCATGTACGAGTTGCGGGAGAGAGAAGCACAGGAGCGCGAGGTAGGGAGAGATGCGCTGCACTCACTGGCCCCTCTCTCCTCCCTCTCCCCCGGCCACAGCGGGGGGAGAGCGGAGCGGAGCGGGGAGCTCTGCTCTCTCTCCCCCGGTGTCCCTCGCACCGCTGCTGCACTGCACTATCATGTTGAAATGTCGATATTCTACAGGAGACGACTGTGGTGTCTGCTTGCACGAATAAAGTCCCCAGTGCCATGCCGTGAACATTACAGGGACGAACATTTGTCTCGGATTGCAAATAGAATGATGAATTTATTAATAAAACGCATTGTCCAAGGTGCGTGCGTGACAATGTTTTTCAGATGACAGATTAAAAAAAACACGTAGCCTACGGACAACAGACTCAGTCGTTCAAAACACAAGACACACATAACGTTAATATCCGTGACAAATTCTGTCCGTTTTCTGACAGGTAGAGTATTTCAATTCAACAGACGTTGTGGGTCATGAACATTTGACGTGCTTAATTCACCTCACCTGCCTGCCTCTGTGCTGTGTGCTCGGTAAAGTTGGAAATATTATTGACAGATGCACTTCCAAAGCGACGCGATGCCTATTCCAATAAAGTAGACGAGATACACAATCTAATTTTCACCTAAACCATCCTCTGCGCTGGACAAATAAATTAGGAAAATGTGATTTTGCATTTTGCAACTATATTCTGTTGTTTTATTGCGGAATTAATGCTGCCTTTCTGGAGAGAAATCCGACTAATTGACTGAATCATGTAAACCCGGGTTTCTCCTATTGTCGGATTATTAAAGTGCATGTAAACGCAGAAATCAGATTATTGCCATAAACTGATTATTCTCAGTTATCCGTTTATTGTCTGCATGTAAAAACGCACTCATTGTTGCCGCTTGCCATTTCCTTTGTTATACTCTGGCTGCAGACCTGAATTATAAACCGGAAGCTGGAGTCCGTTATAAAAGTTATAAATATAGTCACGTTATAAACAACTAACCAACGCTGGAGGTCCGTATGGAAACTCGAAATGTGTGTTACTCGAAATGGTTAAAAGTTAAATCAATTTGGTGGCGTTTTACTGCCATGTAACATAGCTAGCTAGCCGCTAACATTAGCCACAGTTAGTAGCCGACTACCCACAATGCATTACGTTATCCCAGCACCCGAACGACACGGCTGTAGAGCAGAATGGCTCTGCTGTAAAAGGGTAAAATCCTCATAGACGTTTTTTTTTGTCGGGGGCTGGGGGGTTATCTAAATTGGTTACACCGGAAATAGAACCCATAGTTAACGTAAGGCAAAATGGCCGCCAAAAATAAGGTGGATAGATCCAAATGTTTACGTGAGCATCTCCAATATGCAGCACAATCCATCCCTCAGGCTGCATCCAGCCCACAAACACCTGAGAATAAGCATGTTTAAAATACATACTATAGCATGCGCTGGGACGCGTCATCAGTGATGTTAACTGGGGTCGTAAGGTGTTTCGGGTCTGTCAAACATCATACACCCTCGCCCAGTAGACCCAGCCGAGGCCGATTAAGACCCCGACCCGCGTCCCAGAAGCAGCCACTCACGGATCAGCCTTCCTACTCTGTCTGCAACGTTGCCCGTGGAAGGGTTGATCACGCCCAATCCGCTGCAATAGAGTTAGTGCTACACCGCAGCATTGAAAGACTCTTCGGTGCATGGAGGGTCTAAGGCCCTGTGGGTGACTCCAGGCCATGCTCCTCCTTCGTCTCACCAAAGCACAACTTTACTGTGCATTGATTAGTCTTACACCTGTACTGCACTGCACCTGTGCTACACCTGTAGTCCTGTACTACACCTGTACTACACCTGTACTACACCTGTACTACACCTGTACTACACCTGTACTGCACTGCACCTGTGCTACACCTGTAGTCCTGTACTAAACCTGTACTACACCTGTACTACACCTGTAGTCCTGTACTACACCTGTACTACACCTGTAGTCCTGTACTACACCTGTACTGCACTGCACCTGTGCTACACCTGTAGTCCTGTACTACACCTGTACTACACCTGTAGTCCTGTACTACACCTGTACTGCACTGCACCTGTACTACACCTGTAGTCCTGTACTACACCTGTACTACACCTGTAGTCCTGTACTACACCTGTACTGCACTGCACCTGTACTACACCTGTAGTCCTGTACTACACCTGTACTACACCTGTAGTCCTGTACTACACCTGTACTGCACTGCACCTGTACTGCACTGCACCTGTACTACACCTGTACTGCACTGCACCTGTGGTACACCTGTAGCCCTGTACTACACTTGTACTACACCTGTAGTCCTGTACTACACTTGTACTACACCTGTAGTCCTGTACTACACTTGTACTACACCTGTAGCCCTGTACTACACTTGTACTACACCTGTAGCCCTGTACTACACTTGTACTACACCTGTAGTCCTGTACTACACTTGTACTACACCTGTAGCCCTGTACTACACTTGTACTACACCTGTAGCCCTGTACTACACTTGTACTACACCTGTAGTCCTGTACTACACTTGTACTACACCTGTAGTCCTGTACTACACTTGTACTACACCTGTAGTCCTGTACTACACTTGTACTACACCTGTAGTCCTGTACTACACTTGTACTACACCTGTAGCCCTATACTACACTTGTACTACACCTGTAGCCCTGTACTACACTTGTACTACACCTGTAGCCCTGTACTACACTTGTACTACACCTGTAGTCATGTACTACACCTGTACTGCACTGCACCTGTACTACACTGCACCTGTACTACACCTGTAGTCCTGTACTACACCTATACTGCACTGCACCTGTGCTACCCCTGTAGTCCTGTACTACACCTGTACTACACCTGTAGTCCTGTACTACACGTGTAGTCCTGTACTAAACCTGTACTACACCTGTAGTCCTGTACTAAACCTGTACTACACCTGTACTACACCTGTGCTACACCTGCGCTCCACATGCACTGCAATGCCAGGAGAACAGTGATACTGGCTTTTGGTCCAGCCTTTTCCAAAAGGACAGTGAAGATACATTGATGAGCAGCATATAGTGCTCAGCTCAGGCTGTGAGCAAAAACACATCCCTCGCTTCAGAAACCAGCCTATATATGATCAATCATCTAATTGACCAGATACACCAGGCAGCGCCGTGCAGCAGAGTGCTGCTTTGTCTGCGTCTCTCAGTAGATGGAGGTACAGATGAAAGTGGAAGTGTCTGCTAGTTTGAGTCAGAGGACTGGGTGGTCCCACGGTGGGAGATGGTTCTGAGGCCAGCGAGCAGGGAGGGGACTTTAGATTCCAGGCTCCTCCCACAGCAGAGTAGATCAGCCTCTGATAGGATGAGTCATATTCTGTAGAAGACTGAACACTGCCTCATTAGTGTGACTCACCAGAAGCAGCAGGCTGCGGAGAGAGAAGCTCTGTCATTGGCTCTGAGCATTTTAGTTAGTCCCTCCCAGCTCTGCCATTGGCTCCGAGCGATTGAGAATGAGAACCATGTTGACTCAATCTCAATCTGGCTTGCGGCACCTTTTTACGCGACACATCACTGCGTTGTCGTAATCGTCTCTCAAACCTTTTCACCTTTTCAACCCAAACGAGAACACAAGAGACAACGACGACGTGTGTTAACGAGCATAACGAGCCTCTTTGTGAAGAAGGTGAGATTTACAACTGCTGCTCAACTCTTGTTCAAACACATCAGTGCACTGCTGCTCCCATCACTCAGCACTTTAAACCTACACTGCAACAAAGATGTCAGCTGACCACTCACATCACCGGCAAACAGCTGTGCATTATCTTACAAAATAGAGAAGGAGAATGAAGCACAAGAGGACACACACACACACACACACACACACACACACACACACACACACACACACACACGTAGTAGTAGTAGTAGGCGATGTGTATATGCCAGATGTGGAAAGGTCTAGTAGTAGTATGAGTAGTAGTACTAGTTTGATTTCAATATAACATTGAATAATGAATAATATGAATATGCACAATCCTCATGTGTTATTGTAATGTCACGTCTCATTGCCTGCAGCCTGCAGCAGTGTTTCTCACACTTGTTCATGTCAAGGTCCCCTAAAGTGACACAGATTAGACCACGGAGCCACATTTGATCAGATTTGGTTCCAGGGTCCCCATCTGATCAGATGTGAGCTTTTGTGACGGCCCTCCCCCTCTCCTCGCTGGCCCTGTCTTGCAGGAGGAGCCTGGTGTTGGGGGCGTTGGGCTGATTGGGTGCACCTGGGCCCGGTGTACTCACTGGGCTTAAGAAGACCTTCAGACCGTTCAGTCTCACTCACTCCTTCACTGATGCACCTTTTGTTCTGTTCCTTTGTTTAATGTCGTTTTTGCGTTGTGGTTATTTTCTCTTGGTTTTAGTTAATACATTGTTGTTGTTTTTTTTACTTTGGTGTATGACTCGCCTCATTTGTTACTTCCAGGTTGTAACATATGAGGGGAGTCGCACACAAAAGTTAAAGCAATAATGTATTAACTAATAACTAACTAACTAACTAAAAAACACAAACTACATGAAAGAAAAGCACAGAACAAAAGATGCATCAGTGAGGAGGGAGAGAGGTCTTCTTAAGCCCAGTGAGTGTACCAGGCGCCCAGGAGAGAGTGGAGGGTCGTCACACTTTTAGATGTTTTGTTACAGGAAGTGTATGAAATCCATGACCAAATGAGTCATACATTACTCTTTTTTGCTGGGGTCCCCCTGGAACCCCCTCAAGTACTCCTGGGGGTCCCTGGCTGGACCCCACTGTGAGAACCACTGGCCTACATACAGTAGCAAAAAATCATTTTACGAGTTTCCAAAGATACAAGATATATTCCAATGACAATGCTCCTCGATGGAGACATGCTAAAAACAGATATTTATGTGATCAGATGTTGCTGTTGCCTGGTCAGTGGTCACCATCTGATAGCGCAATTATTTAGGCCCATAGAATCATGTGTATTTACTGAGCTTTATGTTCGCAAAAGAGCCTAGATGTCCTGCTACGAGAAAAGGCACCTTGTCATATCTGAGCCGACTCCAGTTGAAATAAAAGCCCACCAGCGTGGTTTCAGTTGGACTCCGACTCGGAGCAGATTGAGTCTGAAGGCTGAACGACAAGAAGAAGTCCAGTGAGCTGAGCTCCCGCTTGTCTCCTGGCTTCCTCTCACTGTGGCTCCTCTCCATGTTCTCTGGCCGGGGGAACAAGGCCTGGATGGTACTCGGCGCTGACCCGGCCTCTGATGTTACTCACTTCCACCGACACTCCTCAATGGGCTCATTCTCTATGTGAGCGTGAGAAGCCTTTGAGCGCATCGCATGAAGGCAACAATGTAACACAAGCAGCACATTTTGGAAACCTCCACAGTCTTCAGATGCAGCAGTGCAGCAGAGAAGCATCTAAACCTCCACAGTCTTCAGATGCAGCAGTGCAGCAGAGAAGATCTAAACCTCCACAGTCTTCAGATGCACCAGTGCAGCAGAGAAGCATCTAAACCTCCACAGTCTTCAGATGCACCAGTGCAGCAGAGAAGCATCTAAACCTCCACAGTCTTCAGATGCAGCAGTGCAGCAGAGAAGCATCTAAACCTGCACAGTCTTCAGAGTGTGGGTGGGTGGGTGTTCGTGCTTGCATGCGTGTGTTTTGAACCAAGATTCAAGATTCAAGATTCAAGATTTTTATTGTCACTCCATGGTACAAGTATCACGTGTGAAATTCTTGTGCTGTGGACTCCGTTTACGACATAGTACAAATAGGCAACAAGCAATGAGCAATAGGCAATAAGAAATAGGCATCAATAAGCAATACTAAGCAGCAATAGGCAATAAGGCAGAATAGCGATAAGACAAGTCAGTGGCTTATTCATTGCACATAGGTGCACGTCCTGTGCATACGTTAGACGTGTTCAGACATTTTAAATTCGACGCATTTGACATACAGTGCAAATGGCATGTACCTTATTAAACATACAATTAAACATTAGGCATTGTGCATACGTTAAGACGTGTTCAGACATTTTAAATTCGACGTATTTGACATACAGTGCAAATAGCATGTACCTTGTTAAACATACAATTAAACATTAGGCATACATAATGGTAGCAGCTGCAGTACGGTACGGTACGACTACTACACTATTTGTGTATGTTAAGGAGTCTCGTGGCCTGCGGGAAGAAACTGTTCCTCAAGCGATTTGTGCGTGCTTTTGGAACCCTGTATCTCCTCCCTGAGGGTAGCAGGGAGAACAGGCTGTTGTGGCGATGGTTTGTGTCTTTGATGATCTTCAGGGACCTCCTGAGGCACCGCTGTTTATACAGTTCATGCAGATCTGGCAACTCACATCCTGTTACGTGCTGGGCCGCGCGTCTCACTCTCCGTAGCGCCCTGCGGTCCATGGTGGTACAGTTCCCGTACCAGGCGGTGAAGCCGCCTGTCAGCAGGCTTTCAATGGTGCCTCTGTAGAAGTCCCTGAGGATTTCTGGCCTTAGCCCAAATTTCTTCAGGCGCCTGAGTCCGTGTATTCGCTGTTGGGCCTTTTTGACAACAGTGGCGGTGTGGCCGGCCCAAGTCAGGTCCTGGTGGATGTTGACTCCCAGGTACTTGAAGCTGTCCACCCTTTCCACCACTGTGCCGTTGATGGTGATTGGGGGGTGTGTGCCCCCCCCCCCCCCTCCTGTAGTCTACAATGAACCAGTAGCCTTATGTTGTTATTTAGCCTTTCTGATGCTATTGCATGGTTAAATCAGCTAATCTTATTTCATTGGGAGGGGGGGGGGGGGGGGGGATGTTGGTATCCTCACTGGAAGTGGTCCTTTGGAAATGGGGTTTGGTACATAGTGGTACTTGGTCTGAAGAGTTTGGGGGAACCCCTGCCCTACGCTAAACAATGTGACATCAGGACTTGCAGGTACATCTTTAGTGGTAGTAAGAAATGGAAACTTGATAGTCAACTGTACTTGGGTGAAATTTTATACTCGCCGATTTAGAGTCAAGTAGATGATAGAAAAGCCTATGTTTTGGACGTGATTGACAGGTCGCCTGCCCAGTGATCGCTCAGCTCGCCGATCACGTGGACCAATAGCAGGCTGAGCTGCGGCTCTGTGGGGAAACCCCCTGGTCTCGCGCCGCCTCGCGCCAGCTGCGTGAGAAGAACCAAGATGGCAGCGGCCAAAACGCCAAACTAGAAGCTTCCAAAACGGGAGATCACAAACCGATGGGTGACGTCACACTCACTCACTCCGTCCATCTGTTGTATACAGTCTATGTTCCTTTGTCCCTTTGAACAAAGTGATGAAAGCATCATGTTATCGTCCAAAGTCATCAGTCAGCAATTTGGCCTGATGCCATAGAGAGCCAAAGTGGAACGTCACTTCCTGCTTCAGCACTGTACCAGAGATTTTCATCCGCCATTTATTTTCCCATAGACATTTCGTAAAATGTTTATAAAAATCGTTTTACTTGTTCAAACCAAATGGTTCAGATATATTTAGAAACAGGAGAGATCGCATAACATTTCACTCGGGCCAAAATGTAAAAATATTTTTTCAATGTTTTTTTTAAGTTTTGGTTCGAGTGAAATGTTCTATGGTCTCTCCCGATTATAGCGTTAGCTGAACATTTGGTTTGAACGAGTAAAACTCTTTTTATAAGCATTTTACGAAATGTCTATGGGAAAATAAATGGCTCAAAATTGCCAGCGTTGTTATGACCCACAGCTCACTTTGTTCATTCTATAATGAATAAAGTAGAATTTTCATGGCTCCTCCAGCATAGCTTATGAGTCTATCTGGTGTCCCTCACAACTTCTCACACCATCATCTCTTCTGATCCCTCAGTTTATATCCCTCTCTCTCTCTCTCTCTCTCTCTCTCTCTCTCTCTCTCTCTCTCTCTCTCTCTCTCTCTCTCTCTCTCTCTCTCTCTCTCTCTCTCTCTCTCTCTCTCTCTCTCTCTCTCTAATTTTGCACACTCAAAGCCTGATCATTAAATTCCTCTCCTTTCATCCTCTTTTCTCTCTCTTCTCTCTTCCCGTCTTTCTCCTCCTCAAATATTAGTAGGTATTGGGGGGGGGGGGGGGGGGGAGGTGTGTGTGTGGGGGGGGGGGCGTGTGACGCTGAGTGCTGACGTCTCCCTGCTACCGGGGAAGGTTGGGGAAATGGAACACTCATCGTCCAATCAGGATCAATCCCCCTCTCCCAACAACCACATCAATCAGCAGCTCCGGTCGACTCCAACAGGGGGAGGAAGAAGAGGAGGAGAGGAGGAAGAAGCACGGGGGGGCTGCTGCTGTGAGAGGAGGGGGGGGGGGGGGCGTCTGCCCAACGGAAGGAGCGGCCGAAGGGGGAAAAGATGGAGAGGATGAGGGCGGAGAGAGAGAGAGAGAGAGAGAGAGAGACGCCACAGAGAGGATCACAGAACGACAGGAAAAACAATCGCCCTAATGGACATCGTCACAAACATGCTCACACCTTCTCCTCCTCGCGCTGCTCACCTTCTCGCCCGGCTGACAAACGATCACCGCACCATCAACCCCCCAGCAGCCCCCCAACACAAACACAACCACACAGCAGCCCTCCTCCAGCGTGTTCTGCAGCACTCTGTGCTCCACTCGCTGCACTGCTGCTGCTCCTCCTCACATCTCCACTCTCGTCTTGTTATTGAGTGAGTAGCATCTCTCTCTCTGTTTCTCACCAGGCTGGAGGTGTGTGTGTGTGTGTGTGTGTGTGTGTGTGTGTGTGTGTGTGTGTGTGTGTGTGTGTGTGTGTGTCAGAGAGAGAGAGAGAGAGAGAGAGAGAGAGAGAGACAGAGAGAGAGAGAGAGAGAGAGCGAGAGAGAGAGAGAGAGAGCGCGAGAGAGAGAGACAGAGAGAGAGAGAGACAGAGAGAGAGAGAGACAGAGAGAGAGAGAGAGACAGAGAGAGAGAGAGACAGAGAGAGAGAGAGACAGAGAGAGAGAGAGAGAGAGACAGAGAGAGAGAGAGAGAGAGAGAGGTATTGATCGTAGCACTGCTAAAAGGATAAGGGAAGCTCAGGCAGGCCTGTGCTGGCTTGTCACGTCATCAACGTTGTCTCTACGCCCCCCCCTGTCTGTCTGACAGTGTACTGCTGCATCACCTCCAGCTCTCCCACAGTCAACAACACACAACACATCAGAATAGACACAAGGTTTCCTGAACGCCACATCAGGAATCTAATTAGTGCCAGACTCACAGTAATCAATCAATAATCTAACTGCCGGATCAGACTCTCGCCCATGTTCATAGATGGGCGACTACATGCGGTAGGGAAAAATGACGCACCTGTTCTATTCTTGTGTCTGACAGATGACATGAGTGTGGGTCTGTTCCAGAGCTGGTGGACATTAGCCCTTAGTCCCCAGTACCACTATATTCACCTTATGTAGGAGAGACAGTCTGGCTTGAGAGACTAACAGGAAGTGTAAACACAATCGGAAGTTCCGATTGTGTTTACATGAGGTGAATTAACTCTGCTCTAGATTTTTGCAACACAACAGACGATTACGGTTTCATGATAAACGGTGATACAATTCCTGGCGGTTAGTATCACCCTTTCAAATTTTCATGATCATTAAAACCGTGTTACCACCGTGATTAAAGCTACAAAAGTATCGATGAGTATCGATAAAACGGATACAATACTCACTTGTAACAGTATCGATACCAGCAGTGCTTTCTATTGTATTGAGCATCAGATCTGTTGCTTCAACATCAGCTCAAAGTGGTCTGAGTCGAGCAGCTAATCTGCTTTGTAAGTGACTTACAGACTGATCCTAATCACAGCCCTTTGAGAAACACAGTCAATACTGTCCAAAGTGTCCATCATCACCCAGAGTTAGCAACAGTCTCCCACACGTGGTGGTGACATGATTTCAGTGAGTCTATCAGTGCTTCTTGAACATTTCCGGCGCATTTGAACAATACCAAGATAATAGTGATGATAACACAACCATAACTGTGATCAATCATGACGTTAATCGTGAGATGACATGTCAACACCGTTTCACGTCTCATCTACATAGCATGGACATTTACTGGAAACACACATGCATGAGAGAGAAAGAGAGAGAGAGAGTGTGCATGTATGTATGTGTGTGTGTGTGTGTGTGTGTGTGTGTGTGTGTGTGTGTGTGTGAGAGTGTGTGCGTGTGTGTGTGTGTGTGTGTGCGTGTGTGTGTGTGTGCGTGTGTGTGTGTGTGTGTGTGAGAGTGTGTGTGTGTGTGTGCGTGCGTGTGTGTGTGTGCGTGCGTGTGTGTGGGGTGCGTGTGTGCGTGCGTGCGTGCGTGCGCGTGTGTGTGTGTGTGTAAACACATGATGTATTCAGAGTGTGAACTATAAATAGCTGGTAGTGGAAGCCAATTTGTGTCCTGGCTGGCAGTTGATAAAAAGCTGTGGAGCAGGGGGGACATGTGTCCCTGAAGTGGGCTGTTTGAGTGCGTGCTATATGACCCACATCCTGCCTACCGGGCCGGGCCACTCCTGAACCTACCGGGCCGGGCCTCTCCTGAACCTACCGGGCCGGGCCTCTCCTGAACCGCACTGGTACAGAACACACCTCATAAACTGCACGAGCAACAGAGGCATCGTCAGTCATTAACGACAAGCTGCAGACCTTTGGAGAACTGTCTGTTATGCTCTCTGTGCTCTAGACACTCTGATCATCACGGACACTCACTCTGTGACAATCCTCTTTATATGCAGTTATAATGTTAGGGGACATTCAGACGCAAAAGCGTTTTTGGAGCTGCCAGCGTCTTTCTACAATTCATTCTCTATGTAAGGACTAGCGCTAGACGTGCTCCTCTTTCAAGGAACGCACCTGGCGTTTAAACGCTGGTGGCGTCTCGTCTTTTTGGCGGAGCGCTCTGGGCGTTTTTAAAGCTGAAAAAGTTGAACATTTGGAGGAAAAGCGCATCTTTTTACTCCTACATTTTCTCCTCCCAGAGGGATCCTCAACCTCGCTGCTGCCAGAATTGGCAATAATCTGGCTTTCATGTTGACAGTGAACAACATCAAACAGACAAAAGCAGCTGGCTACCGTCCGTGTGGTCGTTGTGTGCTCAACTCTAGTGCGCGCGCCTGCAGGGGGAAATAAAACGAAGCGCAAAAAAAACACTCCGTGTGCTGTGTTTTGTGCACAATGGAAGCGCCCTCGACATGATTTTCATTGTGTTCTGACTGAAAAAAACGCTTTTGGCGTGAATGTCACCTTAATCTGCAATTTGAAAATCCATTATTTTATACACAGTACACTCATACACGGTCTCATTTCTCCAGGCATAAATGCCCGTAGTTGTGGAGAATACCTTTGGACTCAGAAGATGTATGCAGTAGATTGATACCAGTGGTGGAGATGTGGTAGCAGCAGCAGCTACAGCAGTGAGGTGGTACAGGAAGCAGCAGTCCTGCAGTGACTCTGGGCTGATAAGACTGAGTGAGGGGGCTCTTATCAAACACAATGAAGGAGCTGCATGGCCTCCTCAAACCCACAGGAGAGGAATGCCCCGGTGTACCAGTCACATGTCATGACACAAAGGGAATCATCGAGTCTGCTTTTGAATTGTGTTCTTGATTACTGAAATATTTTTAGTACATGAAATAATCATGGTAATCATAGAAATCATGACATCCATTTCCATTGCTATGCAGACGACACGCAGCTATTATGGCCCTCTTAAACCTGGTGAGGTTGGCAATGTGTGCTGCCTCTCTGACATTAAAGGACGGCTTTCCCGTGGGGAATATGAATATATATTAAATCTCACGCCCCTAAGGTTTTCGAATCCGTTGAAATTTTTGAAATTGGTTATTCACTGCCATGCCTATCAAGCATCTATCACATTATTTCCATGTCGCTCTGAAGCAAAACGCGTCAGAGCGACAATCCCGCCTTGCGGAAGTCGTGCACCTATGAACTACAACTGTTGTTGGCCATGGTCCCGCCTCTAGAGGTCCTCCACGCCCCTTCAGAGGCCTTGACCAAAAACAAAAAGGCAGCCATCTTTTTCAACCGCCTAGCCTGCTGTAGCTAATATTAGCTTTCCATAGTTCCTTGCAAAGAGACCGATCTCGGGAACGGAAGCACGTACCGACACGGGACTGGCGGCATTGGAAGGCTTGTCAAATTTGACATCTAGTAGTAGGTGGGTTGAAGTAACGAAATCAACGCTGAGCAATGTACCCGTTTTTACAGAAAATAGTTACAACATCAGATGCGTGTAACTCCTACGAAAATGCCTTAAAATGCATGAAATGTTTTTTATGAAGACATCTCCCGACATATATACTTCGGTTTAAATTTGGTGCAATTTGGAGGCAATTTTATTTTCAATTTATTTCTTCTTCTCTATATGTTTTATTGTCGAAGCCTTCTTCTTCTTCTTCTTTGAGTTTTATGGCGGTTGGCAAACATATATGTGCATTACCGCCACCTACTGGAGTTTGATATCAGCCAAATGCCTGAGGGGTTGGGCATGGAAACGAAGGCCACGCGAGCCCAGTGCATTGTGGGAAATGTAGTATTTCGAGTCCCCGCACCCGCACCTCCCCCCCACCCCCCCCCCCCCCCCCCCCCCCACACACACACAGAGTGGATTTCGGTTGATATCTCTGGGAGTGGACCTCCAATTTCAAAAATTTCAACGGATTCGAAAACCTTAGGGGCGTGAGATTTAATATATATTCATATCCCCCACGGAAAAGCCGGCCTTTAAGTGCTGGATGTCTCAGAACTTCCTTCGGGCTTAATGAAGCTAAATCGGAGATCGTCTTATTTGCCTCCCCAAACTATGTCAAGCATGTGGCCCGTAATCTTGGTGTGATCTTTGATTCGGACCTCTCCTTCTTCGACAACCATGTGACAAGAGTGACAGAGTGCAATCCTGTTTGTATCCAGCTGAGGAGCATAGCCAAAATAAAGCCTTTTCTTTCTTTGGCAGAGCCCAGCAGGTCATCCATGCTTTTATCTCATCATCTTGGTTATATCTCCTGTCTCCGATTGGTTTGTGAAACCAAACACAGGCTATAGGTTGCTATAGCAACCCGTGTTCAGTTATCATTGTAGCTACCCACTAGCTAACAATGCTAACCGAACATGCTGAATGCTGAATTTCACATATTGCTCTAATCAGAGCGAAACATAGACGACACAAACACATAACGTTAAACATTACATAATTAAGACATCAGATTTGGTGTTAAAACGTTAATAAACGTCTTTATAATAATTATGTGATTACCATTAACGATACAAGTCGCCATTTTGATGTGGCTATGATGTCAACTCGAAAAAATTGGAGCTCTGGACGATACCCGAATTTCCGATGTGTAATTCCGACCTGGACGACCGTTCAATTTACTTTTTACAGGTTGGAAGCCATTTTTTCCGGCTGTCCGAGTTGTCATGAACGTGGTATAAAATTCTGTTGTTGACCTATAATGCCTTGCATGGTCAGGCTCCCAGCAATATTCTTTCTTGATGTTCATTCCCTATTAGTCTATATATATATCTATATGAGACTGGACAGAAGGGATGTGGGGCTATTTCAGAGTTCATTTAAAGTGCACTTCCACCTGAGCCAAACCATACCTCCTCCCAACATACGGTCAAGGCACTCAGGCCTAAATAGAGATCTTTTCCAGTTGCCTTTGAAAGCCTCTGCTATAAACAGGAGAGCGACAACATGAGGGGCAAAACATTTAGACGCCATTTTGTCTGCTGGCTTCAGGGAAAAACACATTCTAAGGCCATCTGGCTACTGAATCTTTTACAATGCACAATAAGGCTCACAACATTCACTGTTTTGACAGGCACAAATTCACATTTTCACACACGTCATCGCCACAAATATTGAGCTAAAATATATCTGTTGAAATTGTACTTCAAAAAACATAATCACACAATCTTGCAAACATATAGAATGTAAAATAAGCGAGAGAATGTCATGTAAAAAATGCGTCGGCATAATAAGCTATAGCTTCAGCCTACAACTTTTCGGTCATTTCCTTGTTCTGTTTTCCATTACATTTGATGCCTTATTGTTTATTATTTATTTCTATACTGTACATACATTGTGAAAAACTGTCAAACTACTACTAGTACTAGAACTCAGCATTCATATTGAAATCATAGAGTAGCTATGTGTTCATTTTGCTAAGTGATCTAACAAAGAAAAGATGCTTTTATGCAATTGAAAATTACACTAAACAAAGTCTGATCACAAACACTGTAAAAATTGTTTGTACATCTTTTCAAAGTCTGATCACAAACACTGTAAAAATTGTTTGTACATCTTTTTCCCCATCAAATAAAGTGACATTTTTGCAACTCTTTCTGGCGGGCTGATGCAAGCTGTGCAGCTTATACTGAGAGAGAAGCTGTTATCTGTGGAAGCTGACTAAATATTTAATTTGTGTGTTGGTATTGTCTAAAAGTGTTCCAGGCCTCCTTGTGAGAGCCACATGCAGCCTACATGCACGGGCGGCAGACTAACGGATTCACAAATGTCTCCAAGAATGGAGCTTCTTGCGAAAAATGGATGCTCTGTACGAGTCTATATGACATGACTTTTATAATAGTCTTCACTGGATGCTCTGTATGAGTCCATGTGGTGTGACTTTTATAATAGTCTTCACTGGATAATTTGTACGAGTCCATGTGCCATGACTTTTGCAATAGTCTTCACTTGATGCTCTGTATGAGCCTATGTGACAAGACTTTTATAATAGCCTTCACTGGATGCTCTGTATGAGTCTATGTGGAGTGACTTTTGTAATAGTCTCCACTTGATGCTCTGTGCGAGCCTATGTGACGTGACTTTTACAATAGTCTCAACTGGATGCTCTATGCGAGACCATGTGACATGACTTTTATAGTAGTCTTCACTGGATGCTCTGTACGAGTCTATGTGGCATGATTTTTATAATAGTCTTCGACGGATGCTCTGTATGAGTCTGTGTGACATGACTTTTACAATAGTCTTCACTTGATGCTCTGTGTGAGTCCGTGTGACATGACTTTACAATAGTCTTCACTTGATGCTCTGTATGAGTCTATGTGGCGTGACTTTTATAATAGTCTCCACTGGATGCTCTGTACGAGTCTATGTGACGTGACTTTTATGATAGTCTCCACTGGATGCTCTATACGAGTCCATGTGACATGACTTGTATAATAGTCTTCACTGGATGCTCTGTACGAGTCTATGTGGCATGACTTTTATAATAGTCTTCAACGGATGCTCTGTATGAGCCTATGTGACATGCCTTTTATAATAGTCTTCACTTGATGCTCTGTGTGAGTCAATGTGCCATGACTTTTATAATGGCCTTCGCTGGATGCTCTGTATGAGCCTATGTGTCGTGACTTTTATAATAGTCTTCACTGTATGCTCTGTACGAGTCTATGTGACTTGACTTTTATAATAGTCTTCACTTGATGCGCTGCACGAGTCTATGTGGCTAGACTTTTATAATAGTCTTCACTTGATATTCTGTACGAGTCTATGTGACATGACTTTTATAACAGTCTTCACTGGATGCTCTGTACGAGTCCATGTGACTTGACTTTTATAATAGTCTTCACTGGGTGCTCTGGGCGAGTCAATGTGACATGACTTTTATAAGAGTCTTCACTGGATGCTCTGTACGAGTCCATGTGACATGTCTTTTATAATAGTCTTCACTGGATGCTCTGTACGAGTCCATGTGACATGTCTTTTATAATAGTCTTCACTGGATGCTCTGTACAAGTCTATGTGACATGACTTTTATAATAGTCTTCACTGGATGCTCTGTACGAGTCCATGTGACTTGACTTTTGTAATAGTCTTCACTGGGTGCTCTGGGCGAGTCCATGTGACATGACTTTTATAATAGTCTTCACTGGATGCTCTGTACGAGTCCATGTGACATGTCTTTTATAATAGTCTTCACTGGATGCTCTGTACGAGTCCATGTGACATGTCTTTTATAATAGTCTTCACTGGATGCTCTGTACGAGTCTATGTGACATGACTTTTATAATAGTCTTCGCTGGATGCTCTGTACGAGTCCATGTGACTTGACTTTTATAATAGTCTTCACTGGGTGCTCTGGGAAAGTCCATGTGACATGACTTTTATAATAGTCTTCACTGGATGCTCTGTACGAGTCCATGTGACTTGACTTTTATAATAGTCTTCACTGGGTGCTCTGGACGAGTCCATGTGACATGACTTTTATAATAGTCTTCACTGGATGCTCTGTACGAGTCCATGTGACATGTCTTTTATAATAGTCTTCACTGGATGCTCTGTACGAGTCCATGTGACATGTCTTTTATAATAGTCTTCACTGGATGCTCTGTACGAGTCTATGTGACATGACTTTTATAATAGTCTTCACTGGATGCTCTGTACGAGTCCATGTGACTTGACTTTTATAATAGTCTTCACTGGGTGCTCTGGGCGAGTCCATGTGACATGACTTTTATAATAGTCTTCACTGGATGCTCTGTACGAGTCCATGTGACATGTCTTTTATAATAGTCTTCACTGGATGCTCTGTACGAGTCCATGTGACATGTCTTTTATAATAGTCTTCACTGGATGCTCTGTACGAGTCTATGTGACATGACTTTTATAATAGTCTTCGCTGGATGCTCTGTACGAGTCCATGTGACTTGACTTTTATAATAGTCTTCACTGGGTGCTCTGGGCAAGTCCATGTGACATGACTTTTATAATAGTCTTCACTGGATGCTCTGTACGAGTCCATGTGACTTGACTTTTATAATAGTCTTCACTGGGTGCTCTGGGCTAGTCCATGTGACATGACTTTTATAATAGTCTTCACTGGATGCTCTGTACGAGTCCATGTGACATGTCTTTTATAATAGTCTTCACTGGATGCTCTGTACGAGTCCATGTGACATGTCTTTTATAATAGTCTTCACTGGATGCTCTGTACGAGTCTATGTGACATGACTTTTATAATAGTCTTCGCTGGATGCTCTGTACGAGTCCATGTGACTTGACTTTTATAATAGTCTTCACTGGGTGCTCTGGGCAAGTCCATGTGACATGACTTTTATAATAGTCTTCACTTGATGCTCTGTACGAGTCCATGTGACATGTCTTTTATAATAGTCTTCACTGGATGCTCTGTACGAGTCCATGTGACATGACTTTTACAATAGTCTTCACTGGATGCTCTGTACGAGTCCATGTGACATGTCTTTTATAATAGTCTTCACTGGATGCTCTGTACGAGTCCATGTGACATGTCTTTTATAATAGTCTTCACTGGATGCTCTGTATGAGTCTATGTGACATGTCTTTTATAATAGTCTTCACTGGATGCTCTGTACGAGTCCATGTGACATGTCTTTTATAATAGTCTTCACAGGATGCTCTGTACGAGTCCATGTGACATGTCTTTTATAATAGTCTTCACTGGATGCTCTGTACGAGTCCATGTGACATGTCTTTTATAATAGTCTTCACAGGATGCTCTGTACGAGTCCATGTGACATGTCTTTTATAATAGTCTTCACTGGATTCTCTGTATGAGTCTATGTGACTTGACTTTTATAATAGTCTTCACTGGATGCTCTGTACGAGTCTATGTGACTTGACTTTTATAATAGTCTTCAGGTGAGATGATCTCAAGTTCTGACTTGTTATGGAACTTGAAGGTTGCCGTTTTGATTATGACTGAGCGACACACTCAACCTCTAGCTAGCTGCTTCTAGGGCTTGACTAACTTCACCTCTATGGTGTGGTGTCAGGGAGATAGGTGAAGCACACAAATCCCTTAAAGGGACACTCCACTGATTTTCAATGATGGTTTATTTTGCACATAATCTCAAACATATCTGTAAACAGTCTTGCATGCATTCATTTGGTTTAACAGATATTGAGAGTTAATTTGAGTGAGGTTGTGGACCAGTGATGTCATTCATGCACAAACTACATCACTGGTCCACAACTTATCTCAAATCAACTGTCATTAACTGTCAAACTAAATGAATGGCTGCAAAACTTTTGATAATTTTCTGATATACTACGGATTTTGTAATGATACAAAGCAGGTTGAAAATCGGTGGACTGTTCCTTTAACACTCTGTGTGCAATTTGGAGCATGCTTCAAAAATATTCTCCTTGTGTCATTTTTCTGATATATTATTTTCTGGTTCATCAGGAAGGACTGGGAGCAGCCAATTCAAAATGGAGTGCGCTTCAGCGTGTCGTGTTGGGGGGTGATATCTATCTCTAGCTTCTCTACATCCTTTCCCAGACTATAAGCCTCGCCTCCTAATAGCCTGTTTTGACCTGTGGCTCTGAATGGGTCCACTGTTACCTGGGGCCGAGATAACCAGAATACCTCCATCCACACACCCACTGACCCACATCACCTCCTCCTGCACAGCTGGCTGCCCAGAACCTTTTTCCTTCTCAGCCACTGGTCATCAGAGACCAGAGACGGTTTGGCTCAATGTGGGTACAATACAAGATTATTATGACCATAACAGTGAATTCAGTTCTATGTCATTGATGTGTTTATGGTAACACCTTACATCCATGAGAGAGCGACAACACCCCACCTCCACCACTACTTCAATCACACGCACGCACGCACACACATGCACATGCACACACACACACACACACACACACACACACACACACACACACACACACACACACACACACACACACACACACACACACACACACACACACACACACACACACGCGCACACACACACACACACACACACACACACACACACACATCCAGGTGAAAAGTGTACTCTTCAACATGTGTGTTAACAATAGGCGGTGGGCTGAGAGTACTCTGGTGACATCTGATATCCTCAATCGCCTTCCTGCTGTTGATGGTCTGTGGAGCTTCCACTCATTGTCTGACGTACACACTCGTGGATGCACACGCACGCACACACACGCACACACACACACATGCGCGCGCACACACACACCCCTGCTGGTTGGAAGTCTCAACTCATACAAACTAGGGAGGCACCGTTGTGAAAATTTTGTCCGATACCGATAACCTAAAGCTGTTATGGTCGATAACCGATATTTACTAATGTCGATATGATCTGTATAAAAACACATTTCTATGATAATCAAATGCTGTAAATACTGAAAACCCCATGTAAACCCCATGAATTTGAAAAAGTAATGCATTCTCGTCCATGTAGCCGGTGCTCTATGAACGATTAAAAACACGTGAAGAAGAGCTACGCCGCTGCTCTGGGCAGCATATTTCATTATCACCATGCACAGGCCCCGCCCACTTTATCCTCAAACAACTTCCTAAGCTGGCTGTGCACAGGCCCCGCCCACTTTATCCTCAAACAACTTCCTAAGCTGGCTGTAAACACTTTGCAAACCAGGAAAGTCGTTCCGTAGCACCGAAAACAGTCCCTAGCGTAAGGATGAACTACAACACAACAGTCTGACTTTTTGAGGGACGGACAGGCCCCGTCTTTATTAGTCACAGAGACGCAGCAATGCAGAGGTGCCCTCCGCGTTTGACCCATCCTGGCTCGTCCTCCTCCATGGTCAGGCCAGGATGAGGGGGGCAGCTGCAGTGGAGCGCCCCGGCCCGGGACCAACTTCTTCCAACACGCTGCTGGTCAGATGATCTTCTGCATGTTTTGAGTGTGTGGAGGAAACCCCCAGGGGAACACAGGGAGAACATGCACACTATAGTCATTGTCTTTGTGAGATTTCAAGGTTTTTTAGCTTACAATTGGAGCTGATGACCGCCACGTTGACGGCTAAAAATGGCACATGGGAAGTGAGAAAGGCGGGAGTAGAGCAAACGCATTGTTGATTTTTGTTATTTCCATAGGATTTGTTGACGGTAACCAGGGGCAGATACATACCGGGGATGCAATTCTCACCCAGGGGTGCAAAATTCACACCTGCCCTATCCTTCAAATGAACAGTCAAAATGAGATGCATCAGGTTGCATTCTTGAACCAGCAGGATTCAAAACAAAACTAATATCACTCGAGAGTTTTGCCAAATATCCCGTTCCACAGGATGAAAAGCCAAAGCCACAGCACACATTGGCGTGTGTTTCCAGGGTAAACACATGCTGGGTGGGTGCTGATGGTGAAGTGTGTGTGTTATGAAAACACAGACAGAGCGAGATGACATGCGTCATGCGCAGGACGAGGCTCTCTCAGACAGGGCAGGGCAGGGCAGCAACAGCCACACAGGGAGTTCAGCAGGACGCTCTCTTGGGCCTCTAAGCCAATTACTGGACCAGCATTGATTGAGGCAGCACTTGAAGGCCTC
The DNA here is from genome assembly GCF_964638095.1 of Poromitra crassiceps. Classification (NCBI taxonomy): domain Eukaryota; kingdom Metazoa; phylum Chordata; class Actinopteri; order Beryciformes; family Melamphaidae; genus Poromitra; species Poromitra crassiceps. Next base: position 49,051,784 of record NC_139629.1, on the reverse strand, counting down.
ATCTACACAAGTAGTCCCTTAATACTCTGGTCAGAGGATGGAAGCATCTCCACCACAAGCTCTGGATAGATCACCACTTACTTACATGCATTATGGTGTCAGTGGGACAAGTCTTTGTAGAGAGGCCTATTATATTCTGTATCTGTGTTGACAAAACACACACGTTTCCATTAGAGATGGAACGATGTGGAAAATTTCATATGGCGATTATAGTGACCAAAATGATCACGGTTATCAGTATTATCACGGTTTGTTAAAATGTGCTGAAAATGTTCAAAAAGTACTGATACACTCAATGAAATCATTTCACCAAGGCTGCACGTTTGCATCTGGGAGATGGTTGCCAACTTTGGTTGATGATGGACAGTAGTTAGCTTGTTATTCAAAGCACTGTAATCACGGTACCACGGTAATCACGGTTTTAATGATAATGAAAATTTGAAGCGGTACGGTTATCGTAAGGAATTTTATCACGGTTATCATTAAAAACCGATTATCGCTACATCCCTAGTTTCCATGTGTGCTTTTAAGAGAGGTATTAAAAGAGTTCCATCTAACAGAATATATTTCCTATCCTATATAGAAGTTGAGTTAGATTGGCTAGTAATGCCACTGCTGAGATGGACAGGTATTGGACCTGTTTCTCCAGCACTGACAAGCTGACCTGGGGGCCAAGGTGAGTGTTATGTCCCAGGTAGCATGGTTCTGTGTTCTGTCAGCACTTCCATCCCCCATGGAGGCGATTGCCGGCCCAATAATGATTTATGAAGGAGAACGGAGAGGTAATCAATGTAGAGCAGAGCAGAGCCCGTAGATTCATGATGAAGCAAATAGCGACCCCACTCCAGATCCTATCAGGGGCAGCGGTGCCGCTAAGAGCGTGCCATGCTACAGCAGGTCCAATTAACTGCCACGGGTTCGACTGCAAAGAGCTATACTGCCACCTATGCCTCCACCCCCCAGCCCTGCCTGCATGCCACCCTAAACACACACGTGCG
>NC_139629.1:49045097-49050586 GCF_964638095.1 Poromitra crassiceps | reverse complement strand
CCCAGCAAAGTGAAGAATCGAATCATTCAACTTCAGCATTATCTCATTTACAAGAAGTGAACACAATTAAAGCATGTAGAAGAACGACTGTTTTGATCGTGGTTTCTCTGTTATCTCTTTATGTACTATTCACACAGTCATGTTATGTCTTTATGTACTATTCACACAGTCATGTTATGTCTTTATGTACTATTCACACAGTCATGTGATCTCTTTATGTACTATTCACACAGTCATGTTATGTCTTTATGTACTATTCACACAGTCATGTTATCTCTTTATGTACTATTCACACAGTCATGTTATCTCTTTATGTACTATTCACACAGTCATGTTATCTCTTTATGTACTATTCACACAGTCATGTGATCTCTTTATGTACTATTCACACAGTCATGTTATGTCTTTATGTACTATTCACACAGTCATGTTATCTCTTTATGTACTATTCACACAGTCATGTGATCTCTTTATGTACTATTCACACAGTCATGTTATCTCTTTATGTACTATTCACACAGTCATGTTATGTCTTTATGTACTATTCACACAGTCATGTGATCTCTTTATGTACTATTCACACAGTCATGTTATGTCTTTATGTACTATTCACACAGTCATGTTATCTCTTTATGTACTATTCACACAGTCATGTGATCTCTTTATGTACTATTCACACAGTCATGTGATCTCTTTATGTACTATTCACACAGTCATGTTATGTCTTTATGTACTATTCACACAGTCATGTTATGTCTTTATGTACTATTCACACAGTCATGTTATGTCTTTATGTACTATTCACACAGTCATGTTATGTCTTTATGTACTATTCACACAGTCATGTTATCTCTTTATGTACTATTCACACAGTCATGTGATCTCTTTATGTACTATTCACACAGTCATGTGATCTCTTTATGTACTATTCACACAGTCATGTTATGTCTTTATGTACTATTCACACAGTCATGTTATCTCTTTATGTACTATTCACACAGTCATGTGATCTCTTTATGTACTATTCACACAGTCATGTGATCTCTTTATGTACTATTCACACAGTCATGTTATGTCTTTATGTACTATTCACACAGTCATGTTATGTCTTTATGTACTATTCACACAGTCATGTTATGTCTTTATGTACTATTCACACAGTCATGTTATGTCTTTATGTACTATTCACACAGTCATGTTATCTCTTTATGTACTATTCACACAGTCATGTGATCTCTTTATGTACTATTCACACAGTCATGTTATGTCTTTATGTACTATCCACACAGTCATGTTATGTCTTTATGTACTATTCACACAGTCATGTGATCTCTTTATGTACTATTCACACAGTCATGTTATGTCTTTATGTACTATTCACACAGTCATGTGATCTCTTTATGTACTATTCACACAGTCATGTTATGTCTTTATGTACTATTCACACAGTCATGTGATCTCTTTATGTACTATTCACACAGTCATGTTATGTCTTTATGTACTATTCACACAGTCATGTTATGTCTTTATGTACTATTCACACAGTCATGTTATGTCTTTATGTACTATTCACACAGTCATGTTATGTCTTTATGTACTATTCACACAGTCATGTCATCTCTTTATGTACTATTCAGACAGTCATGTCATCTCTTTATGTACTATTCAGACAGTCATGTGATCTCTTTATGTACTATTCAGACAGTCATGTTATCTCTTTATGTACTATTCACACAGTCATGTGATCTCTTCATGTACTATTCAGACAGTCATGTTATCTCTTTATGTACTATTCACACAGTCATGTTATGTCTTTATGTACTATTCACACAGTCATGTGATCTCTTTATGTACTATTCACACAGTCATGTTATGTCTTTATGTACTATTCACACAGTCATGTTATGTCTTTATGTACTATTCACACAGTCATGTTATGTCTTTATGTACTATTCACACAGTCATGTTATCTCTTTATGTACTATTCACACAGTCATGTTATCTCTTTATGTACTATTCACACAGTCATGTTATGTCTTTATGTACTATTCACACAGTCATGTTATGTCTTTATGTACTATTCACACAGTCATGTTATGTCTTTATGTACTATTCACACAGTCATGTCATCTCTTTATGTACTATTCACACAGTCATGTTATCTCTTTATGTACTATTCACACAGTCATGTTATCTCTTTATGTACTATTCAGACAGTCATGTTATCTCTTTATGTACTATTCACACAGTCATGTGATCTCTTTATGTACTATTCACACAGTCATGTCATCTCTTTATGTACTATTCAGACAGTCATGTTATCTCTTTATGTACTATTCACACAGTCATGTCATCTCTTTATGTACTATTCAGACAGTCATGTTATCTCTTTATGTACTATTCACACAGTCATGTGATCTCTTTATGTACTATTCACACAGTCATGTTATGTCTTTATGTACTATTCACACAGTCATGTTATCTCTATGTACTATTCACACAGTCATGTTATCTCTTTATGTACTATTCACACAGTCATGTTATGTCTTTATGTACTATCCACACAGTCATGTTATGTCTTTATGTACTATTCACACAGTCATGTGATCTCTTTATGTACTATTCACACAGTCATGTTATGTCTTTATGTACTATTCACACAGTCATGTGATCTCTTTATGTACTATTCACACAGTCATGTCATCTCTTTATGTACTATTCAGACAGTCATGTCATCTCTTTATGTACTATTCAGACAGTCATGTGATCTCTTTATGTACTATTCACACAGTCATGTTATGTCTTTATGTACTATTCACACAGTCATGTTATGTCTTTATGTACTATTCACACAGTCATGTTATCTCTTTATGTACTATTCACACAGTCATGTGATCTCTTTATGTACTATTCACACAGTCATGTTATGTCTTTATGTACTATCCACACAGTCATGTTATGTCTTTATGTACTATTCACACAGTCATGTGATCTCTTTATGTACTATTCACACAGTCATGTTATGTCTTTATGTACTATTCACACAGTCATGTTATGTCTTTATGTACTATTCACACAGTCATGTGATCTCTTTATGTACTATTCACACAGTCATGTTATGTCTTTATGTACTATTCACACAGTCATGTGATCTCTTTATGTACTATTCACACAGTCATGTTATGTCTTTATGTACTATTCACACAGTCATGTTATGTCTTTATGTACTATTCACACAGTCATGTTATGTCTTTATGTACTATTCACACAGTCATGTTATGTCTTTATGTACTATTCACACAGTCATGTCATCTCTTTATGTACTATTCAGACAGTCATGTCATCTCTTTATGTACTATTCAGACAGTCATGTGATCTCTTTATGTACTATTCAGACAGTCATGTTATCTCTTTATGTACTATTCACACAGTCATGTGATCTCTTCATGTACTATTCAGACAGTCATGTTATCTCTTTATGTACTATTCACACAGTCATGTTATGTCTTTATGTACTATTCACACAGTCATGTGATCTCTTTATGTACTATTCACACAGTCATGTTATGTCTTTATGTACTATTCACACAGTCATGTTATGTCTTTATGTACTATTCACACAGTCATGTTATGTCTTTATGTACTATTCACACAGTCATGTTATCTCTTTATGTACTATTCACACAGTCATGTTATCTCTTTATGTACTATTCACACAGTCATGTTATGTCTTTATGTACTATTCACACAGTCATGTTATGTCTTTATGTACTATTCACACAGTCATGTTATGTCTTTATGTACTATTCACACAGTCATGTCATCTCTTTATGTACTATTCACACAGTCATGTTATCTCTTTATGTACTATTCACACAGTCATGTTATCTCTTTATGTACTATTCAGACAGTCATGTTATCTCTTTATGTACTATTCACACAGTCATGTGATCTCTTTATGTACTATTCACACAGTCATGTCATCTCTTTATGTACTATTCAGACAGTCATGTTATCTCTTTATGTACTATTCACACAGTCATGTCATCTCTTTATGTACTATTCAGACAGTCATGTTATCTCTTTATGTACTATTCACACAGTCATGTTATCTCTTTATGTACTATTCACACAGTCATGTTATCTCTTTATGTACTATTCACACAGTCATGTGATCTCTTTATGTACTATTCACACAGTCATGTTATCTCTTTATGTACTATTCACACAGTCATGTTATCTCTTTATGTACTATTCACACAGTCATGTTATGTCTTTATGTACTATTCACACAGTCATGTTATCTCTTTATGTACTATTCACACAGTCATGTGATCTCTTTATGTACTATTCACACAGTCATGTTATGTCTTTATGTACTATTCACACAGTCATGTTATCTCTTTATGTACTATTCACACAGTCATGTGATCTCTTTATGTACTATTCACACAGTCATGTTATCTCTTTATGTACTATTCACACAGTCATGTGATCTCTTTATGTACTATTCACACAGTCATGTTATGTCTTTATGTACTATTCACACAGTCATGTGATCTCTTTATGTACTATTCACACAGTCATGTTATCTCTTTATGTACTATTCACACAGTCATGTTATCTCTTTATGTACTATTCACACAGTCATGTTATGTCTTTATGTACTATTCACACAGTCATGTTATCTCTTTATGTACTATTCACACAGTCATGTGATCTCTTTATGTACTATTCACACAGTCATGTGATCTCTTTATGTACTATTCACACAGTCATGTTATGTCTTTATGTACTATTCACACAGTCATGTTATGTCTTTATGTACTATTCACACAGTCATGTTATCTCTTTATGTACTATTCACACAGTCATGTTATGTCTTTATGTACTATTCACACAGTCATGTGATCTCTTTATGTACTATTCACACAGTCATGTGATCTCTTTATGTACTATTCACACAGTCATGTTATCTCTTTATGTACTATTCACACAGTCATGTCATGTCTTTATGTACTATTCACACAGTCATGTTATCTCTTTATGTACTATTCACACAGTCATGTTATCTCTTTATGTACTATTCACACAGTCATGTTATGTCTTTATGTACTATTCACACAGTCATGTGATCTCTTTATGTACTATTCACACAGTCATGTGATCTCTTTGTGTACTATTCACACAGTCATGTGATCTCTTTATGTACTATTCACACAGTCATGTTATCTCTTTATGTACTATTCACACAGTCATGTGATCTCTTTATGTACTATTCACACAGTCATGTTATCTCTTTATGTACTATTCACACAGTCATGTTATCTCTTTATGTACTATTCACACAGTCATGTTATGTCTTTATGTACTATTCACACAGTCATGTCATCTCTTTATGTACTATTCACACAGTCATGTTATCTCTATGTACTATTCACACAGTCATGTGATCTCTTTATGTACTATTCACACAGTCATGTTATCTC
>NC_139629.1:48967597-49040097 GCF_964638095.1 Poromitra crassiceps | reverse complement strand
TCTAGCTTATTTTGTTTGCCTCCCTGTGCCAGTTTTTAATCATTGGCAGAAACACATGAAGCGCATCAACCATCAAAACGTCGATCAACAAACTCTGTGTCATCATGACTTGAAAATGAAATTTCAGCCTCACACACATCCTGATCTCACTGATTCCCAAACAATTCTTCGGCCATGTTTCATCCAATGACACTGCAGCCTCGTAAGATAAGAACCCAGATTGAGGGGCTGTTTCTAAGCATGGAGGCAGCAGTTCCAGGTCCAGCATGGGGACCCCCTCCTGCATGAATGTGCTCCTTTATACCAGCTCAGTCGCCTTGTGGTCTGAGCGTCCGCCCTGAGACTGGGAGGTCGTGAGATCGATCCCCGGCCGAGTCATACCAAAGACTATAAAAATGGGACCCATTTGCCTCCCTGCTTGGCATCAAAGGGTTGGATAGATAGATTTTTATTTCTGTGTCATGCACCATATTCAAGGTGCCCAGCCCGTCTGGGCTTACAAGACACAAATCATTCAAGTTCAACAATATAAACAAATCAACAAACAAGCTACAAAACGCTCAAACATAATTAAGACAGAGTTATATATTCAGATGAACAGCTTCTCCATTCTGAGTTTCCAAGCCCTCCCAATAAACCTGGCCAAACTGAAGATTTCATCTCTGAACAACCATTCCAACTTCGCATCATCTCCTGACCAAAATAGTTCCGGTTTCTTATTTTGCATTAACTGAAATAGAGACAATATTGGTTCCTCATATAGCGTACAATGAAACAAAAAATGAAATGTCCGCCCTGAGACTGGGAGGTCGTGAGTTCGATCCCCGGCCGAGTCATACCAAAGACTATAAAAATGGGACCCATTTGCCTCCCTGCTTGGCACTCAGCATCAAAAGGGTTGGAATTGGGGGGTTAGATCACCATATGATTCACGAGCGCGGCGCACGCTGCCGCTCACCGCTCCCCCAGGGGATGGGTCAAATGCGGAGAACAAATTTCACACATTGTGTGACAATCAGTGGGACTTTACCTTACCTAATGGCATCTCTTCCATGATGCGGCTTCCACACTTTAAATTGGGTTATTCTGTAAAATTAGTGGAAGTAACAGATGTGCTTTGGCTCCACATCTATAAATGATTATCCTGTTATTGTAAGAGACAATTGAATTGCAGGGTTTCAATGAGTCTGTTGTAAGAGTAATGTCTGAATCAGCAGGCCTTCTTACACTATTGTCACCATGGGAAAATATTTATAACGTTTCCATTGTTCCCCTTTTGTCGCCTGTTGGCCATGTTGAATTTGGATGTCAGCAGCGCTGGCTGTCCTCTGGCTCAGCGCTCTGCCCTGTGCTCTTCACTAGAGCCATGTTCATCACATGATCAGGCAGGAAGCTATTTTCAATATATCAGAACGTCATAATCCCATGGCAGGCCACCGGGGGGCAGGCCACCGGGGGGGGGAGGCTCAGAGACGAGGATTTACCAGTCACATGGCTGAGAGCAAAGAGAAGGACAGACGAGATTGAGAGTGAGAGCAGAGAGAATGATGAAGAAAAAGAGAGAGGGAAACTAATTTGAATGAGACAAATGAATCTAGTGTAGAAATGTTCGATTTGGGAGCAGCACAACGCAAAGCTGCATTCAAATACATAACAAATACAAGCAAACGTGTGTGCATGCACACACACATGCACACACGCACACACACGCACACAGACACACACACACGGTGGTACCAGCTGACGACCCTGCAGCTGACACAAAGTGCACTGGAGGAGGTGCGGCAGGCAGAGATGCCAAGCAGGAAAACCCCCTGTACATTACAAAAAACAATTATTTTCGCCTATTTTATTTGAATATTTCCCCCCCATACTGGGTCCCCAAACAATCTTTGAATTGCATAAATTGGGTATGACTGGAAAGCTGAGACTCTTGTGGATTCAATTAGCCCAATTGTATTCATGTGTGATGATGTTAGTCGCCATAGTAGCCATTTCATTGTAGTTGAAACTTGACTTCACTGTATAAAATGACCTATTGTGACCTCTAGGATCATCACAGCCTCATGAATCTTTACAATCACAAACTAGAGACCTAGGGCATTCAGGGGATGTATGGCATCATAGTTCCATGATAATGTTCTAAGCCCATACTACATTCAACATTTGAATAGACGCCTAATCAAAACACAATGTTTATTACAGACTTATGACTAGAAAACCTTGACACACAGTTCTGAGCTGCACCTCAAATCAATCTTCAGGTTCCCCGCTTTCAGATGATGCTGAAAGATGTAGCAGCGTGTTGGGTAAATCAAATTTCCTCCTCAGAAGATCGAAAGAGGCGAAATGGCCATCTATGTATAAGTCTCTGATTGAACACAGCCCTTTCTCACTCCAGGCACGATAGGTTCTGTCTGACCGTGCAGGCAAAAAGGTGTGATTAAAACAAATTGGTATATGAGCGGAGACGTCTGGTATGCTCAGAACTCTTCTGATCTGGTTCAGGATTTTGACTGAGTTTTTCACCACAAAGCTTAAATTCTTTGCCCCCTGGCGTTTCTAGCTTAGAGAATAACATTGCTGACAGGGAGGAGTCTGTGATAGAGCTGGCTTCCATTTTTAGCCAAAGGGGGGTCCCAGGAATCAAGTTGTCAGGAGTCCCCTGTCGCCAAAACATTAAAGGAACCCTCCACCAATTTTCAATGTTGATTTATTTTCCACATAATCTCACACATATATATGTAAGAGATTCTGTGCAAAATAAATCAGCATTGAAAATCGGTGGAGTGTCCCTTTAAGGCTCTAACGTTAGCAGCCCAGCAGTAGTGCCTGAACACAGGGTAAGGCAAGTCCACCTTCAAGCCTGGGTTTTTGCAAATGGGTTTTCGAGATTCTATGATTCTTATCATTCCAGATGTAAGATAGAATTATACGCTACGGATTAGCCTCCCGAAAATCTGTGTAAATATCGGCGCGGCCTGGGGTTCTTCAGGCTAGAGCGAGGTGCTCGGCGCAGCCGAATGACGTGCAACGCACAGGCCTTCTTGAGGCATCCACTCTGCCACTGGATGCCTGTGCCCCGGGAGGGCCTGGTGAGACGAAGGAGGAGAGCGGCCGGGAGACAACCCATAGCGCTTTAGAGCCTCCATGCACCGAAGGGTCTTGCTATGCTGCGGTGTAGCACTAGCTCTATTGCAGCGGATTGGGCGTGATCGGCCCTTCCGCGGGCAACGTTGCAGACCGAGGAGGAGGGCTGATCCGTGTGCGGCTGCTTCTGGGATGCGGGTCGGGGTCTTAATCGGCCTCGGCTGGGTCTACTGGGTGAGGGTGTATGATGTTGAACAGACCCAAAACACCTTACGACCCCAGTTAATAACATCACTGATGACGCGTCCCAGCGCATGCTGAAGTATGTATATTTGTAACATATAGAATGCAGCCGTTTGAAAAATGCGGAAGTGAGGGAAATGGAAAGATTTTGACACAAATAGAGGAACCTGGGAAGTGAAACCATCTTAACGGAATTTATGCGGGCCAATCATAGACAAAGGGAGAAATTTCCAGTTTTCTATACATTGTTTAAGTCTTGAAACGAAGTCACCAAAGTTCAACTTAAATATTAATTTAGGATCTCTGGGTATGGTGAGGCCAAGATGGGTGATACGGTCCTTTGCCAATTTAAATGGGAGATTTTCCAAGAAACCGGGAGTGAAAACATCGGAAATGAAGTCTTTGATTTTCCTGGTGGGGGACCCCCAGACCCCGCTTAAAAATGGGCCTGACTGGGGCTATATTTCGCTCTATATTTCCCGGCCTGAATGATTTTCCAATGGACCAATGAAACATTTTTTTCAACCGAGAAACCACTGTTGCATGTCAAGATGCTAGACCAGCAGCCACTGCTGACCAACAGTGGACTCGAAACTCTGGACACAGGCAACTTCCTCCTCCCCGCCCTATTTGGTCTTGAGATGTGGTTTCTGCTTCAGTTCAGTATAACAACAGATGCAGAAGTGAGAAGCAAAGACAGATGCAGCAATGGCGTGGTCTGTCCTACGAGATGAACCTGAAACACCTGGTGAGGAAAATATGGAAGATTTCAGATTTCCTTGATACATTTACTTGACACTGAAAGGCTTAATGTATGTGAGCAGTCTAAGTGAAAAAGGTATTGTGAGCTGATTACCCCACATGTGAATGTTTGTTCTGATCTGCAGCAGGGAGAAAACTGTTCAGTCTGGTCTGTGTGAGCGTTGGGCTGCTGTGGATTACACAAGTCGTTCTCAACGTCTCTCTGCGTCTCATCGTCCGTAAGTGTCATTCTAACATTTCCTTATAGGTGTCATTTACGCTGCATGGGGACATGTCCCCAACACTTTTTGAAATGGTCGATTTTGTCCCAAACCGTGACTGAGAGAGCCCACATAGCCAATTTTAACTAACTAATATATATATATACTATATATATATATATGCTGTTTGTATAGGTTTGTATTGAATATGTTCTATTTTTCTATGACACCGTGTGTCCTTTTGTCTGTTATCTTGCATTCTGAAATATGGAAGCTGAAGTCTTGTAAACCCCAGTTTTGTTTCTGTTTTTGTCGTGTCTCATAAGCCCATACAGGCTGGGCACCATTGGTGTGTGACACGTAAATAAAGAAATCAATCAATCAATCAAAAATATATCAGTGGCGACTCCTGAGCTTGAAAGCAAGGGAGGTTAAAATGTGGGCGTTTTTTTTTCTTTTCTTTTGCAGTTTCAAGACAGATTTAGAGGAATATCTCAGTTTAATTTAGCATTAGGATTAGACTGTTGTGATGTCATTATTCAGTTTTAACCACCAATAATTGTTCCTTTTCTCATTATTTCATTTCTCAGAGTAAATACTGTATATTTATTTTGAGATTTTTGTCAATTATTTGTGCTGTTATGGTTATTATTAGCTTAGTTACTCACTTCTACACTAGCTTAGATTGTGTTACTTATGGATGGAATTATAGTGAAAATAGATTATCCCCTCTTTTTACTGGGGACCCCCCTTTGAAAACCACTGGCTTATCCACCTTATTTTTGGCGGCCATTTTTGCCTGATCTAGCTGATGGGTGCTTCTTCCGGTGTGATCCTCCCAGCCTGGTTGCTGACAGCTTGACACCCGTCTGGGCGAACGGAGCAAATCACTAATCAGGTCCAGCTTGGCAAAAATCTCGTCGATAAATATCCCTTTAAGAGCGCAGTGCATTGATTCATGGGTAATCGTGGCTAATATTAGCCGCTAGTTAGTTATGTTACATGGCAGTAAAACGCCACTGAATGACCAAATTGATATAACTTTTAACCATTTCGGGCACAACCGTTTCCATACGGACCCATCAGCATTGGTTACTTGTTTATAACGTGGTTGGCTATATTTCTAACGTTCTATCTATCTCTGCACACTGAGAATACTGGGAGGCGGGCCATAGCATCTCTGTCGATGATTTGATTCGACAGTTCTGGGCACTGGCGTTGGCGTTGGCCAATCCTGGCGTGTTCCACCCCCAAATCGATTGTCTTCTGGTGCAAAGCGAGTGGCTTCTAGGACGAACAGGCTCTCTGAGCCTCGCGCCACTAACGTTATTTTAGAGCAGCGCAGTAAATACAATATTCCTGGAACGCGAGTTTAACTTAACAGTTACATGTCCTCTGCATTCTACATAAAATTAAGATATTACGGGTTGTTTTATTTGGTATGTTACATACTTATTGGCCAAGTTATGTTCAATTCAGCCAGGGTACAAGGGACTGAGTGTAGGTGGCCATCTTTTCAAATCAAGTAGAATACATTAGGAAATGGCAAGCTGCAGCAATGAGTCACGTTAAACCGGACCTTGTACGCACAATTATTTTTTACAGTGGGGCATTCAAAAATAAGGTGGATAATAGGCTACAACTGTTGGTTAGTGAATCTTTGCACATTTTCAAAGCAGATTGATAAAAAAAATCTGCATTATTTAAACAAACAAATAAAATGGATTAAACGACTGCCTGGCTTGTGAGCTAACTTACTGCTTGATCAAATAAAAATAAAAAGAAGAAGGGGCATATAATATGCTGTTACTGTCGTGTAAATATATCTATTACTGTCAGGTCATCACAGCAAAGTGGAATTTTGATGTCATCATTCACTTCCTATAGTGGAGCTGGATTCAGCGTTGAGAGTCTGACTCATTCAATGTCAATCTTACCGATCTATCCAATCAACAACCAATTTGGTTGAATAAATTAATTGATTGGTATTGATTGGTAAGGGCGGTTTAGGCTTCAGCTAAATATGATTGATTGAAAAACACATCATTTTACTGTTCCCTGTGAATTGCAAGTATTTTTCAACCAATCATATATTTGCATTAGATAAATTACCAAAGAAATAAACGCCCTCAGGGGTAATGTTTTTGTACCATACACCTGAGAGCCGGGCCAGACTCCTGTCTGCATAGCGCTCTCCTTTCCATCAGTGCCCTACAGGTGTCACTGTTGTTGAAGCATTTTAAGAATATAATGAATGAAAAAAGGAGCGTCCACACATCAGAAAAAACACATTTGATTGATATTTTATAAAAAAAAAAAAATTATATAAAATCCCCTTTCTCTTGAATTGAAAGTGAAAGAAGAACAATGAAGAAGTTATCTGCAAGTCAAGAAGAAAAAAGAGGATGAGGAAGAAGAAAGCCACAGTGGAGCAGAGAGACCTACTGATTAGGCAGTTGTATAGTATTAGTAGGGGCTACTGAATGCAGACTGACAGCTTGTGAATCAGTCCAGAAAGATCATTGGGCACAAACGCCAACTCCAGGACTTATTCTCTCAATCAATAAGCAACAAGGCAATCTAGATCTACAACAACCCCACCCACCCTCTCCACACAGCTTTTCAGTTACTACTATCAGGCTGCAGACTGAAAGTCCAAACAGCTAAAATAAATTCATCCCTTCAGCTGTGACTGTCCTCAAGAAGAGCATGTTTAAATAAACCCACTAACCACCTGTACCCTCACCACACACAATCACACATGCTTTATTTGACCATGAACCCTTCCCCTAAGCCCCCTTCCTTCTTTTAAGGCTGCTGTTTAGAGCCTTTTGTAATTAGCTAATAGTTAAGGTAGTGGCTGGAAGATTTGTTTCACTCACCCTCCCAATAAAAACAAAAACAAAAAAATGAATAATCTATTGAATGGCTGGTACAAGCGGCTGCACAGCTTAAAAATAATGGTTTGAGCCCTTATGTCCCCACCACTATTTAACACAAAGTGACACCTTTGCCTTATGCTTGTTCACCGGCAAGATCAACAGATATCAGTTCCTCAAACTTTGTAGGAGGAACTCAAGGAACATGGTTTTCTCTGAAAACTGCTTTCAGATCATTCAGATGTGCAGAAGCTCGAGCTGATGACGGTGGAGAGAGACCAGTTACAGACCAGTAACAACAACTTGACTAAAGAGAGAGAGCAGTTACAGACCAGTAACAATATGCTGAGAGAGCAGTTCTGTACCCAGGGTGAGTAACTCTGTTCAACATAATCAGTACAATTATTTCATTAAATGAAGCCAGTTCACATGGATGCCATTTTTGTGTGTGAGTGCTTAACATGTTGTGTTGTGTTGTGTTGTGTTGTGTTGTGTTGTGTTGTGTGGTGTTGATTTGTTGTGTTGTTGATTTGTTGTGTTGTTGCAGCACAAATGTTTCCACATTGGAGCAGGATTGAATTTAACTCTCACTGGTACTACATCTCCAATGAGGAGAGAACCTGGGCAGAGAGCAGACAGTACTGTCTGATGAGAGGAGCTGATCTGGTGATCATCAACAGCAAAGAGGAACAGGTGTGTGTGTGTGTGTGTGTGTGTGTGTGTGTGTGTGTGTGTGTGTGTGTGTGTGTGTGTGTGTGTGTGTGTGTGTGTGTGTGTGTGTGTGTGTGTGTGTGTGTGTGTGTGTGTGTGTGTGTGTGTGTGTGTGTGTGTGTGTCCTCCTCCAGTCCTTGTTATCATCACTTGAACCCTCTAAATACTTCTTCCCCACAAACAGCAATTCCTGGTTGGACTAGTAAACAAGAATGCGTGGATTGGTCTGAGAGAAGGAGAGCAAGAAGGGACCTGGACATGGGTGGATGGATCACCTCTGACCACAGCGTAAGATCTCATCACATTCTTTCTGAGTAATTGGTGTGAGACTTCCAGAGAAGAGCTGTCACAATATCAGATTTTCCCTCGGTTATCATGGCCAAAGGAATGCACAATAACAATAATATCGTGATATCTATAGAAACATTTAAATGATAACAACAACAACAACAACAACAACAGCAATACAAATAATAATTTTACTATGATCTTTAGTTACTGTAGCTAATGGACCTAGGCCATGTCTTCTTCACCACAGAGTTTGACTGCTTGTCCTGCTGTGTTTCAGCTACTGGGGACCAAACCAGCCTGACAATGGTGAAGAGCACAGAGCAGGGAACCCTGATGGGATGGAGGACTGTGCTCATATATGGATTCCTTTCACTGACCCTTTGAACAAATGGAATGACAACTATTGTAGCAACCGAAAAAACTGGATCTGTGAGAAGGCGGTGTGACAGTTTGTTATGCCCTTTGCTAAATATTTAGCTAAATGTCTTGGAGCTATGGCTTGAAGTTGATGAAATCATTCTCATATTCTCATAGCAGTACAGAGGTTCTCAAATGTTTTTCAGCCAAGGACCCCTTACAAGATAGAAAATATACCGGAGACGGGACCCCCTCATTCTGATTTGTGATTTTGGGCTAAGCTTAATTGTTTCCATTGTAACGTGCTTGACTTTTAAATTGATAGGTTTGTTAGTTTAGAATGGAATCCATGAACCATTTTAGATTTAAAGCATAACATATTTCCATTGAACTATGAAGCTTTTGCAGAAAAACAAAAGTTTTTTTTCCTGAAAGCTTTTCGCAGACCCCTTGGCAAAGTGCCACGGACCCCTGGGGGTCCCCGGACCCCCATTTGAGAACCACTGGCATAGTATAATGCTGTAGTGTAGAGTAATGTGGTGAAAGCTGGTTTATGCTGTGTTTACTCTGTGTGCCTGGAGTACGATTTGGAGCAAAATGTTCAGGACTGACATATTAGGAGGAGCCTCCAGCCAATCAGGAAGAGCACTGCTTCACTCTGGAATCACTGTATATGTGAACACCTTTATAGTCCAGATGCTGTGCTGCCCCACATAGGGCTGGCGAGTAATGGAATACTGTTACTATATAGTATTTAAAATACAAAATATGACTAACTGTATTCCAGTACGGTTACAGTTTAAATTGGTGGTATTCTGAATACAGTTACTGTCATTAAAATAGATTGCTTTAGGGGATTACTTTTTTCTCTCTCTCTCTCAAATTAATATGCCTGCCAAATTAATGCACTTTGTTTCCTGTGTTGTTGCTCTGTTTTTATATCCTTGTTCTTATGTTGTTTTATGTTGGGGTCTACAGATGGAAACTAGCCTCGTGCATTTTTTACACTTGTATCATTTTACATGTTTCAACGTGTTCATTAATTATGCTTTGTCCCTCCCAAATAAACGAATAAAGTAAGTAAGTAAAAACACCATGTTTTTTTGTATGCTTGTTTGTTTGCTTTTCCTTTTATGTAGGCTATGTATGTATGTAATGTATGCATGTATGCATATGTAAATATGTGTATGTGTATATGTATGTGTATACAGTATGTATATATACTATTTTTCTTTGTCTGTCTATCTGTTTGTAAAAATAATAAAAACAGTTATAACAAAAATTGTGTGTGGCACTCCAGCACATACACACACACACAGACAGTAAGATCATAACGCCTACATAATATCTACAGAACAGCTAGAGTGTTTTGATATACCTAATGCAAAGATGAAAAGTTTTTTTGGCGAGGGAAAAACATTCGTGGCCCTTTTCAAATGGGTCCCTTGACCTCTCACCTCAAGATATCTGAATGAGAGTGGTTTCTATGGGTACCACCACAAGTCTCCCTTTACAGGCAAGTTCACTTTATGCTAATCCCATGCATTTTTATTATTATCATTATTATTATTATTAATTTATTTGCAAAACTAGAACGACTGCACCGCGGATTTATGCCTCCGCCATTAGTTCATTCTTGAGTCCAAATCGCCATTTGAGGCGAATTGGAAGAAATTCCGTCAAGTCGCTCCTGAGATGTTGCGTTACAGAGCTTGGAAATTGGGTGTGTGAGGTCACAGTGACCTTGAACTTTGACCTTTAACCATCAAAATCAGTTCATCCTTGAGTCCAAGTCGATGTTTGAGGCAAATTTTATGAAACTCTGTCAAGGCATTCCTGAGATATCGCGTTAACAAGCTGGAAAAAGGCGTTCGAGAGGTCACAGTGACCTTGACCTTTGACCTTTGACCACCAAAATCTAATCAGTTCATCCTTGAGTCCAAGTCGATGTTTGAGGCACATTTGATGAAATTTCGTCAAGGCATTCCTGAGATATCGCGTTAACGAACATCGGACGTACGTACGTACGGACGGACAACCCGGATCCATAATGCCTCTGGCCTGGCTATCGCCGGCGGAGGCATAAAAACATGCAGTGTTTTGCACGCAGTATAAATGTTATTTTCGCCTATTTTATTTGAATATTCCCCCCATACTGGGTCCCTAAACAATCTTTGAATTGCATAAATTGGGTATGACTGGAAAGCTGAGACTCTTGTGGATTCAATTAGCCCAATTGTATTCATGTGTGATGATGTTAGTCGCCATAGTAGCCATTTCATTGTAGTTGAAACTTGACCTCACTGTATAAAATGACCTATTGTGACCTCTAGGATCATCACAGCCTCATGAATCTTTACAATCACAAACTAGAGACCTAGGGCATTCAGGGGATGTATGGCATCATAGTTCCATCATCATGTCCTCGCTACCAGAGGGCCCGATTGTGACCGTGCACTTTCACCTGTGGCCTACTGTAACACCATCACTCCCAATTATAGCTACTAATCTGATGAAAAGGACTGGTAATCAAAGTTTATTATACCAACATTTATATTTTTCATATTCAAATTGACTTAATTCTTCCATTCAGATGGCCCCAGAAACTGCTCTCACTTTAAAATAGCCCACTACAGCAATTTGATGGGGTACATCACCTAAATATGTGATATTAATCAGATTAGTAATGTTGCATGTGCAATGTGCATCCTGGATATAGTTTGATACAATAGTGTTAGCTCAAATGCTAACGTTAAACAATATGTGGATGGACAATGCTAACGCCATTAGCGCCATGTTCTGGGATGTACAGTAAAATAAAAATACAGATTTGGGTGGTCTAACCTAACCTAGTCTAACCAAAAACGTCCGCCTTGTAAAATATATATATTAATAATAATTGGAAATTGACACAGGGGCCACACTGAGTGAGGTCGGGGGCTGCCAGTTGCCCACCCTGCTCTAAATATTCAACATGTGAATAGACGCCTAATCAAAGCACAATGTTTATTGCAGACTTATGACTAGAAAACCTTGACACACAGTTCTGAGCTGCACCTCAAATTAACCTTCAGGTTCCCAGCTTCCAGATGATGTGTGCCACTCCTTTGTGGCATATACTGTTGATCTGCTATCTTACCCTAAATTCAACAGTCCCACTAAAAGAGATAAACATGGTGTCTGGTATAGGTAGGGGTTAAAGGAATCTTCTCAAAATTATATGACTGTATTGTTTTCTTCATAGCTTATTTATATGTTGAATAAATTGATGATATGGCGGGATAATGACCCTGTGCAAACTAAGAGAAGTAGTTCAAAAGCATTTGAGCTAAGCGTTACACTATTGTGGTTCTCACAAATATTTTCACGAGTTTGGCAGGTCTGCATTTGCACCTTTTTTTTAACACTGAGCACCTGCCCCTCTAAAGGTCTCTGCACGGCCCTGCAGCTCACACATCCAACACCCACACACGCATGCACGCACACACACACACACACACACACATAAACACACACACACACACACACCCACCCACCCACACGCACGCGCGCGCACACACACACACACACACACACACACACACACACACACACACACACACACACACACACACACGCGCGCGCACACACACACACAAACTGTTTTCACACATGCGCTTTTTACCGGTAAATTACCAAAAAGCGGTCTAATGCCTTCATGTGTGAAAGTTGTTTTCCGGTATAAGCGCGACTCCGTCATCGCGGACATTTCACCAGTTCGTCAGAAGAGCGGTATGGCTGCTTCATGTGTGGGCGTGCTCCCCCCCCTCCCCTCTCTGCTCGCACTCTGGCCAGAGTCCTTCAGTCCAGCCCGACAGGGACACAGACAGCGAAAATGGCAGCGGCTTGAGTCTTGCAAGACGCCCAACGCTTGTTGAGAAAGCAAATGCACGAAGCGAAATGTGGAAGTATTTTGCTTACGTTGCTGACAGCGAAGGCAAGCCCCCTGGACACATCAAACGAAGCAAGTCTGTAAAAAGTGCTTCAACGCGACGCAGGTGAACGGATAAACATCGAACCAGCCAGGCTATTTCTCTCAGACAGGGATCCCTACTTCTTCAAAGATTTCAGTTCAAAGACTGGTTAGCGAATGTGAAGGATACAACATACATGCCCTCTTAAGTCAAACGAGTGTGATTTATTGTGTGACAAGTGAACTTATTTCCCCATCGGAGTTTTGCCGACCCCCAAAATAAGGAGGATTCCCCATCCAAGTGCACACGTCACTCCCCACCCGCTCTGCAGTGCCCCCCCCCCCTCAAATACAGGCAATTTCGCTGCTATATTCACACATGTGAGAAGGGAAATTCCGGGAAATGGTCGATATTGATTTACAGGCATCCGCATGTGTGAAAACAGCTACACACACACACACACACCCACGGCCACACACACGGCCACACACACACATGCGCACACGCACACACGCACCCACACACACACACGCCCACACACACACACGCACGCACGAACACGCACGTCGCACACACACACACACACACACACACACACACACACAAACACACACACACACACACATTTTGTAATTTGCACTCTCGTAGCAGTCAGCGCACAAAAAACATCAGGAAATGAAGTCTTTGTAACAAAGATTTTCCTGGTGGGGGACCCCCCAGACCCCGCTTATAAATTGGCCTGACTGGGGCTATATTTCGCTCTATATTTCCCGGTCTGAATTTTTTCAACCGAGAAACCGCTGTTGCATGTCACGTTGCTAGACCAGCAGCAGTCAACTCGTCAAGTGGGTGGATTTAAAACTCTGGACCCAGGCAACTTCCTCCCTGCCCTATTTGGTCTTGAGATGTGGTTTCTGCTAAAAGAGTTCAGTATAACAGAGACTAACAACAGAGGCAGAAGTGAGAAGCAAAGCGAGATGGAGGAATGGCGGGGTCTGTCCTACGAGATGAACTTGAAATAACGGAGCTCAACGAGGATCATCTCAGGAGGCCTAATACTGTTAAGAGGCATCAGCAGGCCATCCAGAAACATGGTGAGGAAAATAATGGAAGATTTCAGATTTCCTTGATACATTTTCTTGACACTGAAAAGGTATGTGAGCAGTCTAAGTGAAAAATGTATTGTGAGCTGATTTTCCACATGTGGATGTTTGTTCTGCAGAGGGAAAACTGTTCAGGCTGGTCTGGCTGAGCTTTGGGCTGCTGTGTGTTACACAAGTTGCTCTCAACGTCTCTCTGCGTCTCATCGTGCGTAAGTGTCATTCCACATTGTAACATTTCCTCAAAGGTGTCGCTGCATGTTCCAACCACTATTTATATATATATATATACATATATATATATACCGGTATATATATATATGTATATATATATATATACATACAGTGGTGTAGTGGTCCCTGGAGAAGTGGGTAGACTGTAATTTACGCAACTCCCCCCCCCTCCCCACCGGCCGCTTTTTGACTAGTTTTGCTGGGCAGTCGGTGTCTACAAAAACGACATTTTCATTGAATTATATGCTACAATGTAACAATGAAAACAATTG
Organism: Poromitra crassiceps; assembly: GCF_964638095.1. Taxonomy (NCBI): domain Eukaryota; kingdom Metazoa; phylum Chordata; class Actinopteri; order Beryciformes; family Melamphaidae; genus Poromitra; species Poromitra crassiceps. The sequence goes on along the minus strand of NC_139629.1, from coordinate 49,026,005 downwards.
GGCTAGCATAACCTGAACAATACTGAATTTAGTTCATTGATACAAAAATTTCAAACAAACTCACAAAGTTAATTTGAACCCAAGTAGCTGCCAAAATAATGGAAGCATTCAAGTAATTCAGGGTTGCATTATTATAGAAAGCAAAATGTGTGACTGTTTCTCTCTTGACATTGCCTACAGCAGGGATACTCAACTTGCTTTGTCCAGGGGCCACTTTTGTATAATGATAGAAGGCCAGGGGCCAGTTAATAAACAAACAAACAAACAAACATTAATATTATTTTTTCTGTAGCAGATTGTAGGTTTTTGGGGTGTCAGCCAGAGATTAGTCTGACAATTTTGTGCACACAGGATAGTTAAGTTAGTTATGTCCATATCATATATAAGTGCCTGAGTGGATAGCAGACGACGGCATTTGTCAATTTAGCTGGAGCTTCATTTCACGTTAGTTTTGAAGTAGAACATGGTCGGGGGGCCACTCTGCACCCTATTGCGGGCCGCATCTGGCCCCCGGGCCGCAAGTTGAGTATCACTGGCCTACAGTAACAGGTTTTATTTTGAAAATCGACAGGATATTTTATTTTATTATGCTCGTGAATTCCTGCCCAGCTCGATCTGCTCTGTGTTGCTTGACGCAACTCAACGAGAGAAGCGGCAAAAATACACAGGCCGATTTGTTTAGTGGAGCAGAGTGGAGAGCCGCTTCTGGGACGTCTCTGCCGGTGGACACAGGCAGAGTAGACAGTCTACGAGTGCGACCAGTGTGTCCGCCTCGCCTCGCGCTCGTAATGCAACGTTTCCTGGTGGAATCTCAACCTGCCATTAGAAGTGGGTTAATCTCTCGAGACAGAGAAAAAAATTAAGCACACTAATTGAATGGAAGCTCATCAGGGAAGATTTAGAAGTGAGTAGACGCAAAGCAATCTGAAAAATAAGTAGGTAGACGGCGTCTACCTGCGTCTACCCTCCACTACACCACTGTATGTATATATATATATATATTAGGGATGCACCGATCGATCGGCATGTGACCGGAAATGGCCGATTTTCACGTGATCGGCCTCGATCGGTGATCTGCGCCGGTCACTCTAAATAGCCGATTCTGTGAGCCGATTTTCACGTGACGTGCGCGCACCCCAAAGCACAGAGACAGGCACCCAGCCACCACACCACACATGCCGGCATACCTTCCTCTTGTGGAATTTTTTCACCGTCAGTGAAGTAGACAAAGCTCGCAGTTTGTCACACATGCAATTAGCCGTGGAGACAGAGGTGCGGCCGAGTCCCGCTGGCTGGAGTCCAGTCTGAGCAGCTCGCTTCACCTCACTGGCCCCCCTCTCTCTGCTCTCTCTACCCGGGAAGCAGCGCTGCTGCACCCGGCCACAGCGCACAGCCGGCTTGGCGAGGTGAACGTGAGCATTGTGTCCAGTATAACCATTCCCCGACCTGCCTTCTCCATTCCACATCAGCGCTGCTGCCTCAGCCTGTCAGTCATGTTGTAACGTAGATACAGGAGAGACTATTTGTTTCGTATTGCAAATAGAACGACGGACATAATAATAAAAATGCATCGGACTCACAAGTGTGCAAGGATTTCTGTGCGTGAAATTTCGGACTGTGTGTAAACTCCGCCTGATATTCAGACTGAAGATCGTTACTGTAACTCATAAACTCATTTCCCCTCTACTTAAGAGGACTGGTCTGGAGCCAGTCTATAAACTCCTTGTCCATGGATCATTTTGATGTTCTGTTGCACCTGTTTTCTTTTGGAAAAGTAAATGCATGATAGCTGTGGGATATAGGCTATTGGATTTTATTTTATTTTTGTATTCATTGTATTTGCACAAAAAAGCTCTGTCCAGTAGCCTAACCTGGAACACTTTTATTTTGAGATGTGTTTGAGTGAGATGGTCCTACTTCATGCAAATGATAAGAATTGTTATATGAATCTTAATTTTCAAACAAAGTTACAAAAACGTTTGTGTAAGCTGTCAATTGTTGTTCTTAGAAAGAAAATCGGAATCGGCAAAAATCGGTATCGGCAAGTCAGACTATTCAAAAATCGGAAATCGGAATCGGCCAACAAAATTGCAATCGGTGCACCCCTAATATATATATATATATATATATATATATATATATATATATATATATATATATGAGTTTCTTTTTTTTATTATTAATATATTTATTTGAGATCGGAATTTTGCAAAGTTGTATACAAGGTACAGACAGAGCAGTGACATTTCTTCTCTCTTTTTTCTTGGAGTGCACACGTCACAGACTGGAGCACAACCTTTTCTTATACAATCTCAAATTGACAAAGGCAAAAACAGAAGGAAAACTAAAACAACAACAAAACAAACAAACAGACAAAACAAAAAACTAACAAAACAGTAAGTCTACCTAATAGCACACAATTCGGACATAGGTAGTCACATGGGGGGTGATGAGCAATAGACAAGTCTATATAGGAGGATACAGTGAGAGAGAGAGAAAAAAGAGAAGTATATATAAATGTAAAAAGAGGTGTAAGTTTCATGTCACTCTGTGCAAATGGTGTAAGCGGTAATCTATCCAAAAATATCTCACCTCTGGTGTTAGCGCACAATGTTGACTCATTCTAGGTGACAACTCAAAGGCTGGTTGGAGTAACATCCTGTAAACCTGACGAAGCCCTTGCTGGGCGAAACGTTGTTTGTCTGTTGTGTTGGAGGGGAGCATTAAAGCATGGCATAGCATTATACTGTGTGCGGATATTTCTTTTCTTAAACTCAAACTCCCACCATGTTGTTTGACCTTGATACATGTATGTTGAAGGCCATTAAAAATCACACCCATGTGCTGAAGTCAGTGTTTCCCATACATAAAGGAATTTGTGGTGGGCCGCAACAATAATATTTTGACCGCCACAATAAGATGTTGACCCAAATTTCTTTTTTTTTTTTTTTTTTTACAGTGCATCTGAACGCAACATGCAAGATATCCGCTGAATAAGTGTCCAATAAATGTTCATGTCATTCTGGCCAATACTTCTGTTATAGCATTTCAGTCTGGAATATGGAATATCTTTCAATAATCTATGATTTAGCTGCTAAATTGTCAAATACCGCCATCTGCTCGCTACCCAGGCACTTATGTATGTACTTAACCTAACTAACTTAACCTAACTAACTATCCGGTGTGCACAACACTGTCAGCCTAAACTCCGGCTGACACCCCAAAAACCTACAATCCGCTACAGAAAAATGTATATTGTTTGTTTATTAACTGGCCCCTCGCCTTCTATCATTTCACGAAAGTGGCAAAGCAAGTTGAGTATCCCTGACCTACTGTATAGGGAGAAATTTAGTTTGTCATTGTAAACCCACAGCACAGTAATGATGACATGTTCTTCATAGATCTAGCCTTTTAATTTTGCTCTTAAGCTTTCTCAAAGTACACCAAATTCATGCATTTTACTTTCAAATGTTTTAAAAAATCTCGCGGGGGGGCATGCCCCCGTACCCCCCTAGGGGGTCTGCGGTGCCCCACTACAAATACTCTAAATCCTGTGGGAAACACTGTAAGTGCTGCAGTTCATATGCTACAAGCGGACACCTCGTGCTACAAACGGACACACGTGACATATAGAAGCGGCTGCAATGCTTAAAAGAATCGTGGCTGACAGACAGGATGTGGAACCCACATTGAGACCGACCTCCAAATCTCCCCCACACACATCTCGGCAGTAACACCCAAGGTGCTAACACACAAAGTCACTTTATAGAAGTGGCTTCACAGCTTAAAAATAATGGTTTGAGCCCTTATGTCCCCACCACTGTTCAACACAAAGTGACAACTTTGCCTTATACTTGTTCACTAGCAAGATCAACAGATATCTCAGTTCCTCAAACTTTGTAGGAGGAACTCAAGGAACATGGTTCTCTCTGAAAACTGCTTTCAGATCATTCAGATGTGCAGAAGCTCGAGCTGATGACGGTGAAGAGAGACCAGTTACAGACCAGTAACAACAACTTGACTAAAGAGAGAGACCAGTTACAGACCAGTAACAACAACTTGACTAAAGAGAGAGACCAGTTACAGACCAGTAACAACAACTTGCCTAAAGAGAGAGACCAGTTACAGACCAGTAACACCAACTTGATTAAAGAGAGAGACCAGTTACAGACCAGTAACACCAACTTGATTAAAGAGAGAGACCAGTTACAGACCAGTAACACCAACTTGATTAAAGAGAGAGACCAGTTACAGACCAACTTGATTAAAGAGAGAGACCAGTTACAGACCAGTAACACCAACTTGATTAAAGAGAGAGAGCAGTTACAGACCAGTAACAAGATGCTGAGAGAGCAGTTCTGTACCCAGGGTGAGTAAATCTGTTCACCATAATCAGTACAATTATTTCATTAAATGAAGCCAGTTCACATGGATGCCATTTTTGTGTGTGTGAGTGCTTAACATGTTGTGTTGTGTTGTGTTGTGTTGTGTTGTGTTGTTGTGTGGTATGTTGCGTTGCGTTGTGTTGTGTTGTGTTGATTTGTGTTGTGTTGATTTGTGTTGTGTTGTGTTGTTGTGTTGTGTTGATTTGTTGCAGCACAATGGTTTCCACATTGGAGGAGGATTGAATTTAACTCTCACTTGTACTACATCTCCAATGAGGAGAGAAACTGGGAAGATAGCAGACAGTACTGTCTGATGAGAGGAGCTGATCTGGTGATCATCAACAGCAAAGTGGAACAGGTGTGTAGGTGTGTGTGTGTGTGTGTGTGTGTGTGTATATGTGTGTGTATATGTGTGTGTGTGTGTGTGTGTATGTGTGTGCGTGTGTGCGTGCGTGCGTGTGTGTGTATGTGTGTGTGTGTGTGTGTGTATGTGTGTGTGTGCGCGTGTGCATGCGTGTGTGCGAGTGTGCGTGCGTGCGTGTGTGTGTGTGTGTGTGTGTGTGTGTGTGTGTCCTCCTCCAGTCCTTGCTATCATCACTTGAACCCTCTAAATACTTCTTCCCCACAAACAGCAATTCCTGCTTGGACTAGTAAACAGGAAAGCGTGGATTGGTCTGAGAGAAGGAGAGCAAGAAGGGACCTGGACATGGGTGGATGGATCACCTCTGACCACAGCGTAAGATCTCATCACATTTCTTTCAGAGTAAATGGTGTGAGACTTCCCGAGAAGAGCTGTTACAATATCAGATTTTCCCTACTCTGTTTATCATGGCCAAAAGAATGCACAATAACAATAATATCACGATATCTATAGAAAAATTGAAATGATAACAACAACAACAACAACAACAACAACAACAACAACAATACAAATTATAATTTTACTATGATTTTTAGTTACTGTAGCAAATGGACCTAGGCCATGTCTTCTTCACCACAGAGTTTGAATGCTTGTCCTGCTGTGTTTCAGCTACTGGGGACCAAACCAGCCTGACGATGGTGAAGAGCACAGAGCAGGGAACCCTGGTTTGATAGAGGACTGTGCTGAGCTATGGATTCCTTTCTCTGACCCTTTGAACAAATGGAATGACAACAAATGTACCATCACAAAAAACTGGATCTGTGAGAAGGTGGTGTGACAGTTTGTTATGCCCTTTGCTAAATATTTAGCTAAATGTCTTGGAGCTATGGCTTGAAGTTGATATCCTTCTTATATTCTCATATACCATAGTACAGAGGTTCTCAAATGTTTGTCAGCCAAGGACCCCTTACAAGATAGAAAATATACCGGGGACGGGACCCCCTCATCCTGATTTGTGATTTTGGGCTAAGCTTAATTGTTTCCATTGTAACGTGCTTGACTTTTAAATTGATAGGTTTGTTAGATTAGAATGGAATCCATGAACCATTTTAGATTTAAAGCATACAATATTTCCGTTGAACTATGAAGCTTTTGCAGAAAAACAAACGTTTCCCCCCCCCCCCCTGAAAACCTTTCGCAGTGCCACGGACCCCTGGGGGTCCCCGGACCCCCATTTGAGAACCACTGGCATAGTATAATGGCTGTAGTGTAGAGTAATGTGGTGAAAGCTGGTTTATGCTGTGTTTACTCTGTGTGCCTGGAGTATGATTTGGAGCTAAATGTTCAGGACTGACATATTAGGAGGAGCCTCCAGCCAATCAGGAAGAGCACTGCTTCACTCTATATGTGAACACATTTATAGTCCAGATGCTGTGCTGCCCCACATAGGGCTGGGGAGTAATGGAATACTGTTACTATATAGTATTTAAAATACAAAATATGACTAACTGTATTCCAGTACGGTTATAGTTTAAATTGGTGGTATTCTGAATACAGTTACTGTCATTAAAATAGATTGCTTTAGGGGATTACTTTTTCTCTCTCTCTCAAATTAATATGCCTGCCACACACCATGTTTTTTTGTATGGTGGTTTGTTTGCTTTTCCTTTTATGTAGGCTATGTATGTAATGCATGTATGCATGTATGCATATGTAAATATGTGTATGTGTACGCAATTTTTCTTCATCTGTCTATATGTTTGTAAAAATAATAAAAACAGTTATAACAAAACTTTTGTGTGGCACTCCAGCACATACACACACACACACACACACACACACACACACAGACAGTAAGATCATAACATCTACATAATATCTACAGAACAGCTAGAGTGTTTTGATATACCTAATGCAAAGATGAAAAGGGTGAATGGTAAGTACAGGACAATAGAATAAGTTGATGATGAATGGGGTAGAGGGTAGAAGAAGTTGAAAAGAAGAGGATATTGACAGATGAGAAAGATGGTTCAGGAAGTGGGTAGAGGAATCAATGATTATAGTGGCTAATATAAAGAGATCGTTCTTCAACCAGATGTGCATTGGTACACATCTGTCCTGCCGAAGTGTCTTTGAGCAAGACACTGAATCTCTACCAGAGGTTCTGTAACTGACCTAGGGCTGGGCGATATGGTTGAAATCAATATCACGTTGATCATATCTAATTCTCTTGTGGCTCAGCTGGTAGCATGCGTACCACGGAGGCTCGGTCCTTCGCACGGCCGACCCGGGTTCGAATCCGACCCGCGGTCCTTTGTCCGGTCCGCATGTCACCTCCTCTCTCTCTCTCTCTCTCTCCCCACCTTTCCTGTCTGCCTACTGTCCTATCGAATAAAGGCAAAATGCCCAAAAAATAATCTTAAGAAAAAAATCATATCTAATTCTCACCCAGCCCTAAATTGACCCTGCACTGTGGATGGAGGCAAGCAAAAGAAGAACTTGCCTATGTGGGATCAATCAGGTATCACATGATGCTCATAGTTGTCAGTACTCACAAGGCACGGCATGGCGATACAGATTGGCTCTGATGATCTGCTGCAGCTCGTGGTCCGGAGAAGACTTCTGAAACCTCAGGCTGAGGAAGTGCTTCAGGTCCTTGTTCAGCTTGTGGCCTGGAGAGACAGCAGCACACAGACAAATTCTTTAGTGCTCTGGATTGGGTTTGCATATCAATGTGATATAATTTAATTAAAAAAATGCAAATAAATAAATATGATCAAACGACTTGTAAATCCATGTGATATAAGAATTCATTATCACTCGAATCAAACAAGCATGAGAATGAGAGGCACTGAATCTATTTTTCTTGCTCGACCTATTTCATGCACAATATATTCAAATGTATTCACATTAAACGTGCCATATCCATCAAGTTTGAGTCAAGCAGTTATGGGGAGAGCGACACAGTCCGTGACAACATGGTTCATGTGGAGAGAGATACGACCAGATTGAGGCAGTGTGAGGTCATTGGTGAAAAAGGTCTCTGATTGGCTTGAGCTCCTGGGCTTAGTCAGCATCTATCCAATGAGAGGTGCCGATGCTGCTGGCTGAGTTTGAACGGAGCCCCGGCAGTCACAATAGGGCCAGATGGTCAGAGCTCGCTCTCACGCCAGGGTCTCATTTAGGACCATTTAATGATCTCCAAATATATCATCCATGTCTGGGGAGCTGGCAAGCAATTCTTGGGGGAGCTGGCTGCCATCATTTCCTCACAGACTAGGTTATCTTCTGCAAGGCAGGTCTGCTACTGAATACATATAGTTTAATTTAATTTATGGAAATTATATGTTTTGTTGTATTGTCTTGATCTTTTTCAACCTGGGAGTTACAGGACAGACAAAGGAGAAATATCAGACCGTTTAGAAGCAGGAAAGCTGGTCTTGAAGGAGGAGCATTGTGATGCTGCTGCCTTCCATTTGTGCAATGGGAACTTTGAATTTCCCAGTTCACGTCATGGGAACGCCCCTGTGATGTCACCTGAACTGGGGTTTCCTACTTCGAAAGTCGGGGGAACCTCACCAACCCCGACCTCAAAATCCAAAATGGCACCTCCCGCATCAAAGGCGTAGTAATACACTGTATATTAGCAGTTCTGTCTTATTTGTGTCTCATTAAATCTGTTGTACACACGCAGCACTGTCTAACATTTATCTGTGGACATGCTGCTGCGGTGTTTGCATGCGCGAAATACCGCGTAATGCATTGTTATCCACTGTTATTGCTAACAATGGCTAGTCTGGCTAAAGCTAACCCTGGCTGGTTTGCCGACTGTTTTACTGGAACGTGGTTCAACTTGGGTATGAGTGACGTCACTCAACTGGGAAATTCCGTGCTCCTGCTTCAGCTCCTCCTCTCCCCATGGAGTGACACAAACCCTACGATAAATAATACCACATGCTCAAATGTCCCACAAGGTCAAACTGATGATGTGTCCCAGTGTACAACCACACACTGACAGCTAACACAGGTCAACACTGATTACGGGCAGTTAGGAACTCTAAACAAAATCTGATGTTTGTACATTTGTCAAATTGAAAATATAGACAATACAACCAAAAACAGATGTAGGATTTCATCACCATTCACATCTACCGATTTGTCAAACTGAAATTTCAAACATGGCAATTAAAAAAACAGCAGGGGGCTAAACCACACAGAAAGAGATACCATGTAGCTAATGTTGTAGCTAAACCACATGCAGAAACTGATGGCATGTAGCTAATTTTGTAGCTAAACCACATGCAGAAACTGATAGCATGTAGCTAATGTTGTTGTAGTCATGGATCCCATTCTGGTGCGTGTGAGGCATTTTTGCCCAGTAGTGGAAACACTGGTTGGCAGTCTACTTTGCTGTATTTTTCCGTTCACACACACACACACACACACACACACACACACACACACACACACACACACACACACACACACACACACACCTCTGTGTAATTCAGTGCAAGCAAAGCACAGTCAGGTAATTGTTACCTAGCAACCAGCCAGTGCTGACAACCATCATTATGGTCCCTGCTAGGCAAGCAGCAGTCAGATTGTAAAAACACACACGCACACGTACATACACACACACACACACACAGACACACACGCACACGCACGCGCAAGCGCACGCGCACGCACACACACACACACACACACACACACACACACATGTACAGTATGTATTGTATAATATTGAAGTGTGCCTTTATTACTTTTCAAACTAGTAATAATGTGAATTCTGAGTGTATTTCATTTAAATGCATTGTCCAATGAATCTGATGGCGCTGCTGTGTGGCGACTTGGTTCTGCTCTCCTCACTCAGAGCGAACCCAGAAGAATTGCCCCTCGGGGATAAATAAAGTATTCTGTATCTGTATCTGTATCTGTATACATACATAGATACATACATACATGACGTTACATACATTACATACAGTACATAGATGTACACACACACACACACACACACACACACACACACACACACACACACACACACACACACACACACACACACACACACATATACATACATACACACATATATACATACATTTTCCTTCTTCCATTTGTATTTTTTGTAATAATAGCACCTCATCAAAACAACAAAAGGCGTATATGCTGTATATTGCACACGTACATAAACATGCAGAGCAGCATTCAGTGGCATATCAGTGCTGCTGGCTTAGATGTTTGTCTCGAGGTAAAGACCATATCAGTGCTGCTGGCTTAGATATTTGTCTCAAGGTAAGGACCATATCAGTGCTGCTGGCTTAGATGTTTGTCTCGAGGTAAGGTCCATATCAGTGCTGCTGGCTTAGATGTTTGTCTCGAGGTAAGGTCCATATCAGTTCTGCTGGCTTAGATATTTGTCTCAAGGTAAAGACCATATCAGTGCTGCTGGCTTAGATGTTTGTCTCGAGGTAAGGTCCATATCAGTGCTGCTGGCTTAGATGTTTGTCTCGAGGTAAAGACCATATCAGTGCTGCTGGCTTAGATGTTTGTCTCGAGGTAAGGTCCATATCAGTGCTGCTGGCTTAGATGTTTGTCTCGAGGTAAAGACCATATCAGTGCTGCTGGCTTAGATGTTTGTCTCAAGGTAAAGACCATATCAGTGCTGCTGGCTTAGATGTTTGTCTCAAGGTCTCAAGGTAAGGACCATATCAGTGCTGCTGGCTTAGATGTTTGTCTTGAGGTAAAGACCATATCAGTGCTGCTGGCTTAGATGTTTGTCTTGAGGTAAAGACCATATCAGTGCTGCTGGCTTAGATGTTTGTCTCAAGGTAAGGACCATATCAGTGCTGCTGGCTTAGATGTTTGTCTCAAGGTAAAGACCATATCAGTGCTGCTGGCTTAGATGTTTGTCTCAAGGTAAAGACCATATCAGTGCTGCTGGCTTAGATGTTTGTCTCAAGGTAAAGACCATATCAGTGCTGCTGGCTTAGATGTTTGTCTCAAGGTAAAGACCATATCAGTGCTGCTGGCTTAGATGTTTGCCTCAAGGTCTCAAGGTAAAGACCATATCAGTGCTGCTGGCTTAGATGTTTGTCTCAAGGTCTCAAGGTAAAGACCATATCAGTGCTGCTGGCTTAGATGTTTGTCTCGAGGTAAAGACCATATCAGTGCTGCTGGCTTAGATGTTTGTCTCGAGGTAAAGACCATATCAGTGCTGCTGGCTTAGATGTTTGTCTCAAGGTAAAGACCATATCAGTGCTGCTGGCTTAGATGTTTGTCTCGAGGTAAAGACCATATCAGTGCTGCTGGCTTAGATGTTTGTCTCGAGGTAAAGACCATATCAGTGCTGCTGGCTTAGAGGTTTGTCTCAAGGTAAAGACCATATCAGTGCTGCTGGCTTAGATGTTTGCCTCAAGGTCTCAAGGTAAGGACCATATCAGTGCTGCTGGCTTAGATGTTTGTCTCAAGGTAAGGACCATATCAGTGCTGCTGGCTTAGATGTTTGTCTCAAGGTAAGGACCATATCAGTGCTGCTGGCTTAGATGTTTGCCTCAAGGTCTCAAGGTAAGGACCATATCAGTGCTGCTGGCTTAGATGTTTGTCTCAAGGTAAGGACCATATCAGTGCTGCTGGCTTAGATGTTTGTCTCAAGGTAAGGACCATATCAGTGCTGCTGGCTTAGATGTTTGTCTCGAGGTCTCAAGGTAAGGACCATATCAGTGCTGCTGGCTTAGATGTTTGTCTCAAGGTAAGGACCATATCAGTGCTGCTGGCTTAGATGTTTGTCTCAAGGTAAAGACCATATCAGTGCTGCTGGCTTAGATATTTGTCTCAAGGTAAAGACCATATCAGTGCTGCTGGCTTAGATGTTTGTCTCAAGGTAAAGACCATATCAGTGCTGCTGGCTTAGATGTTTGTCTCAAGGTAAGGACCATATCAGTGCTGCTGGCTTAGATGTTTGTCTCAAGGTAAGGACCATATCAGTGCTGCTGGCTTAGATGTTTGTCTCAAGGTAAAGACCATATCAGTGCTGCTGGCTTAGATGTTTGTCTCAAGGTAAAGACCATATCAGTGCTGCTGGCTTAGATATTTGTCTCAAGGTAAAGACCATATCAGTGCTGCTGGCTTAGATGTTTGTCTCAAGGTAAAGACCATATCAGTGCTGCTGGCTTAGATGTTTGTCTCAAGGTAAGGACCATATCAGTGCTGCTGGCTTAGATGTTTGTCTCAAGGTAAAGACCATATCAGTGCTGCTGGCTTAGATGTTTGTCTCAAGGTAAGGACCATATCAGTGCTGCTGGCTTAGATGTTTGTCTCAAGGTAAGGACCATATCAGTGCTGCTGGCTTAGATGTTTGTCTCAAGGTCTCAAGGTAAAGACCATATCAGTGCTGCTGGCTTAGATGTTTGTCTCAAGGTAAGGACCATATCAGTGCTGCTGGCTTAGATGTTTGTCTCAAGGTCTCAAGGTAAAGACCATATCAGTGCTGCTGGCTTAGATGTTTGTCTCAAGGTCTCAAGGTAAGGACCATATCAGTGCTGCTGGCTTAGATGTTTGTCTCAAGGTAAGGACCATATCAGTGCTGCTGGCTTAGATGTTTGTCTCAAGGTCTCAAGGTAAGGACCATATCAGTGCTGCTGGCTTAGATGTTTGTCTCAAGGTAAGGACCATATCAGTGCTGCTGGCTTAGATGTTTGTCTCAAGGTAAGGACCATATCAGTGCTGCTGGCTTAGATGTTTGTCTCAAGGTCTCAAGGTAAAGACCATATCAGTGCTGCTGGCTTAGATGTTTGTCTCAAGGTAAGGACCATATCAGTGCTGCTGGCTTAGATGTTTGTCTCAAGGTCTCAAGGTAAAGACCATATCAGTGCTGCTGGCTTAGATGTTTGTCTCAAGGTCTCAAGGTAAAGACCATATCAGTGCTGCTGGCTTAGATGTTTGTCTCGAGGTAAAGACCATATCAGTGCTGCTGGCTTAGATGTTTGTCTCAAGGTAAAGACCATATCAGTGCTGCTGGCTTAGATGTTTGTCTCAAGGTCTCAAGGTAAGGACCATATCAGTGCTGCTGGCTTAGATGTTTGTCTCGAGGTAAAGACCATATCAGTGCTGCTGGCTTAGATGTTTGTCTCAAGGTCTCAAGGTAAAGACCATATCAGTGCTGCTGGCTTAGATGTTTGTCTCAAGGTAAGGACCATATCAGTGCTGCTGGCTTAGATGTTTGTCTCAACGTAAGGACCAGCGGCAGAACAGAACAAGCAGAGCCAGCAGAGGGCAGGCAGAGCGAGCAGAGGGCGGGCGGCCCAGGTGTCATGCTCCATCAATGAGAGACTCATCAAATATTCAATATTTATGAGGATTAAAGCCACATGAAGCACAGATTACAACCACACTGTGGTGTGTGTTTCCCCAGTTTACCAGCAGGATCTGAGATATCGTGTGACACATACACAAACAAATGTTGCAACGCCCCCTGAGGCCAGGCAGTGCAATTTTAAAAAGAAATACTAGAATGGCGCAATGAGACTCGTCATTCCCCAAAGCATCGACAACATATACTCAGTGGTGTCCAAGATGGTGTGTGTGCGTGACGGACAGACAGTTTGACGGACCGGGCGGGACCGGTCCCTAGTCCATAGTAAGAGTCTGGTCGTAATAGTGATATGTAGCTACAGTGATTCTCTTTCCAAACCATGAGTTCATGAGAGGCCCATAAGATTCAAGATTCCTTTATTTATCATTTTTGTTATACTTACATACAACAAAGACAAACATTTGACCTTTTACTAATGAAGCCCTCTAAGAATGAAAACTTGAAGGTATCCACCTTATTTTTGAATGCCCTGCTGTCAAATAATTATGGGTGTGCAAGGTCCGGTCTGAACGTGACTAACAGCTTTGCCATTTCCTCGTTAAAACTCCGGATATATCTATCACATCCGCTATTTCTGTTGCTCTTCAACAACTCGGGATATTTTATCGACGAGATTTTTGCCAAGCTGGATGTGATTTGCTCCGTTCGCCTGCAGCTGTCGTCTACAGACGGGCACTTGCTATGTTGTGTCTGTGTCAGGGTGTCGGCAACGTAACAGGGAAGACTGTGGTCATGACGGGCAGCTCTGTGTCAATCTGTGGTCATCTGATCTGACTTTCACTGGATAACTAAAGGTTTCAAAAAGAGTTAACCCTTCTTACACCAACAACAGTGTTGCAGTCAATAAAATGCCACCATTCTGGCAATGACAATGACAATGACAATCAGCGTTGTGCCAAATGATTTCAAAAGCTTGGGAGAGGAGATCCTGGTTCTCATAAGAATAAAATCGTAGCAAATGTGAGAAGAACCCAGCGCGATGAATTCATGAATTCAGTGGAGAAATGTTTCCAGATAGCTGAGATGTTCCTCCTGACGCTGGTGGAAGATGGCGTGGTGTGACAGAGATGATGTTCCTCCTGACGCTGGTGGAAGATGCCGTGGTGTGACAGAGATGATGTTCCTCCTGACGCTGGTGGAAGATGGCGTGGTGTGACAGAGATGATGTTCCTCCTGACGCTGGTGGAAGATGGAGTGGTGTGACAGAGATGATGTTCCTCCTGACGCTGGTGGAAGATGGAGTGGTGTGACAGAGATGATGTTCCTCCTGACGCTGGTGGAAGATGGAGTGGTGTGACAGAGATGATGTTCCTCCTGACGCTGGTGGAAGATGGAGTGGTGTGACAGAGATGATGTTCCTCCTGACGCTGGTGGAAGATGGCGTGGTGTGACAGAGATGATGTTCCTCCTGACGCTGGTGGAAGATGGAGTGGTGTGACAGAGATGATGTTCCTCCTGACGCTGGTGGAAGATGGAGTGGTGTGACAGAGATGATGTTCCTCCTGACGCTGGTGGAAGATGGAGTGGTGTGACAGAGATGATGTTCCTCCTGACGCTGGTGGAAGATGGAGTGGTGTGACAGAGATGATGTTCCTCCTGACGCTGGTGGAAGATGGCGTGGTGTGACAGAGATGATGTTCCTCCTGACGCTGGTGGAAGATGGAGTGGTGTGACAGAGATGATGTTCCTCCTGACGCTGGTGGAAGATGCCGTGGTGTGACAGAGATGATGTTCCTCCTGACGCTGGTGGAAGATGCCGTGGTGTGACAGAGATGATGTTCCTCCTGACGCTGGTGGAAGATGGCGTGGTGTGACAGAGATGATCAGATGGCGTGGTGTGACAGAGATGATCGGCGCACGTTTTGGAGAAGGCTCAGCAGCAGGAGGGGAGATATCAGGATGCCAGACCTCTGCCCTCACTCACACTGAGAGACGGAGAGATGGGTTTAACCCAAATAAGAGTGGATTATACACAACATGCTCTGTGCCGTTATTACATAACCTGCAATCTAGTGATGCATCGCTGTCTCTCATTTGTAGGGGTGGGACAAAATATCGATACTCACGGTATCGGGATATTTCCACTTGCGATACGTTATCGATACACTGGCACCAAGTATCGATATGTTTATTTTTTTATTTTTTTATTTTTTTAAATAAACAGGCTAAAATATTATGCTGTGTGTGGTAGTTGAATCATAGTTTCAAGTTGACGTTTATTTATGTTTGTAGTTGAAACAAAAACATAAATACTGTAGGCTACATGAATGGAAATGTTTGCTCATTAATATCTACTTTTAGAAATGATATAGGTAGGTAGGTTATATAGGTTTTCTTGTTTTAATAATAATAATAAAAAGACTTAATGTGTAACTTTTCCTCCGTGGTATCGAAAATGGTATGAGTGAGTGAGTGAACTCTGAGAGAGTTCATGTCAATTCTGCTAATAAATACATAATACCTGCTTCTTGCCTTTTAGGGGTATTTTTCTCTCTTCAGTTACACAGATATCGTGATGTACCGTAGGTTAAATTTCTTCCAATATATAGATTATCGCAGAATCGCTGTATCGTGATAATATCGTTATCGAGGGCCAAGTATCGTGAGCGTATCGTATCGTGAGTTACTCCACGATTCCCACCCCTACTCATTTGGGGGTTGGGGAAGGGGATAGCGATTCACACTCTAGCACTTGGGGAGCTTGAACACATTTTCACATGCAGTTTGGCACACACGTGTACACAGACACACTTTGACCTGTACGTTTCCCCGCTGGAGATTCTGTGTCGTGGGAGAGATTTAAACATGAAAACATGTCTCTCACAGCACAGGATGTGAGAGAGGAGGCAAAGAAGACCACAGCATGCCAGCCAGATAGCAAGAGAGAACCCAAACATGTGGCTGTGTGTGTGTGCCTGTGGCTATACCTCCAACATCAGCAGAAGAAGACAGCCAAACAACCGCAGCAGCCTGGCAACACAACTGTCACCGACTCACCGCTACTATGTCAGTCAGGCTTGTGGGAATGAAACACTAGGAGAGAGGAGAGTGCAAAGCCTTCCAAATACCAGCAGCACCAGATGTTTTAAATATACCATTAAATACGTCATGGAAAATATTGTGGCTATCCATATTTACGTATATGATTAGGCTATTATAGCTGGCATGATTATTTGATCAGTTATGGTAAAATACAACCACATAGGGCTGGGCAATATATCGATATTTAAACCAATATTGTGATATGAGACTAGATATTGTCTTAGATTTTGGATATGGTAATATTGTGGTATGGTATAAGTGTTGTCTTTTCCTGGTTTTAAAGGCTGCATTACAGTCAAGTGATGTCATTTTCTGAACTTACCAGACTGTTCTGGCTGTTTTATTATTCACCTTTACCCACTTAGAAATGACTGATGATTATATTGATTTAAAAAAATCTCATTGTGTAAATATGTTGTGAAAGCAGAAAGCACCAACAGTCATCCCTACAATGCTGTCAGAATATCCATACAGGTATTTGGTCAAAAATATTGTGATATTTGATTTTGTCCACATCACCCAGAGAGATCATTAGAGAGAAATCAAATATATCAATAGTTCATACAGAGTGTATTAATTTGAAGGATCATCCATATTAGTGTGTGTGTGTGTGTGTGTGTGTGTGTGTGTGTGTGTGTGTGTGCGTGCGTGCGTGTGTGTGTGTGTGTGAGTGTGTGTGTGCGTGTGCGTGTGCGTGTGCGCGTGTGTGTGTGTGTTTGTGTGTGAGTGTGTGTGTGTGTGTGTGTGTGCGTGTGTGTGTGTGCGTGCGTGTGTGCGTGCGTGTGTGCGTGAGTGTGTGTGTGTGCGTGTGTGTGTGTGTGTGTGTGTGTGTGTGAGTGTGTGTGAGTGTGTGTGTGTTGCTGTTCAGCTGCTGATTGGGATTCCTCTCCTGTGCTCCAGCTCAACACTGCCCTCTGTGTCTCCAGCTCCACCACCAAGTCTGCTTCACACAGACCCGTTACCATAGCAACCCAGGGCCAACTGTGTGGTGGTAACTATGGGCTGCTGCCCCCCAGTGGTGAAGCGTGATTCTCTGGGAGAGCAAAAAAAAATAAACACCCACAACTGTGGCTTGAAAGTATGAAATATGATATTGAATCCCTCGGCATTGCAGTTGGAGTAGAAACTAATTTAAAGAGCCAACATTAACTACCCTCATTCAGACAACCTAATGAAATGAAATGTGAGATGGGTGTTTTTCACCATCACACCACAAGGAGCAGTTGAGGGAAATAGCAAATGAAACCTATGTGTATAATGTGCTGCACCTCTCTGTAGCCTACTGACTCATTTTTTCCATCACATGTTGGCAGTCAACATCAACTGACTGCAGTAGTTGGCAGCAGCAACAGTTTGGAGTCAGCTGTAACTCAGAATTCTGTCAATCGAATGATTTGGGTGACTTTTTCTTCTTCTTCTTTCTTCAAAAACATTTTTTTTAATGAGTATCTGGCAATCAGAAAATCCATTGGCATGAGCTTGTTTGATTTGTTTGTTTAATTGGGACTTGGGTTTTATGGTATTATTAATAGGCTGATGCTTGTGCCAAAATAGGCTATAAATCACAATCTATTGGGAGAAACCAAGCAATTCTATGTCAAATCAGACATTCAGCAGCACCCCCATATAGCCGGAATGGAACGATCCTTGTTTCATAAGCACATTTTGCGACTATTCGACTGTGTGAGATTGGCAAACGAATCAGGCTCCTTCGAACGAATGGTCGACTATTTTGGGCCAGCCCCTACTAGCTGTAACGGATCATTCTGACGGGCTCAGTGGAAGATCAACACAACTGTTGGTTCTGAAGAATGGGACCACACATGGAGACGGCGGGCAGGTGTAGATTGAAACCAAGCATAGCAAAATAATCCCTAAATGACAGCTACTGCCTGGCATGGGAGAATGCTATCCTGGTGATACTCTGCAATTGGGAGCTGACTAATTACTGTAAGCAAAATATACATGATGATATAACACACAGCATGTTTGTAGTCAAGATGAGCATGGTAACAGTGATCACTCAGACTCTTTCCCTCTATCTGTTAGGGGTGGGAATCACCAGATGCCCACGATACGATACTAAAACGATACTTGAGTCACGATACGATAGTATTGCGATATCGCCAATATCGCGATATATTGAATATTGCGATATATTGAATATTGCGATATTTCGATATATTGTCTAACTCCTTTTCCTACCTTTTCCTTGACCTCACCGGAAGTAAAACATGCAGTGTTTTTTTGTTTTGTTTTGTTTTTGCCCCACATATAGGCTACATTATTAAGCTTCTCTGGACTCGATACGCCACTGCAGGCGCGGACTGCAACATCGGGTGATTTGGGCAGATGCCCAGTGGTCTGGCATGGCATGGCCTGCAATTATTATTATTATTTTTTTTTTTATATCGATACTTGGCGTCCAAAATATCGATACAATATCGTCAGGCAAAATATCGCGATACTATGGTGTATCGATTTTTTCCCCCACCCCTACTATCTGTAGTATAAACAGCTGTCAAACAAACGCAGACATCAGCTATTAGAAATCACCTCTGTAAACTGCAAACGCTTTGATGGCTAGTCTTGTGTGCCAGCCAGGGCCAGCGTTGTGTGCTCCTCTCTCCCTGGAGGGTGTCGCTGGCACAGATTAGGTGTTAAATGACAGCCAGGCTGCCCTAAACACTCGTGGGCAGAGGAGAACAGAGAGAACCCTGTGGTAATTGGAAGACACGCACACGCACACGCACACGCACACACACACACACACACACACACACACACACACGCACACGCACACGCACACGCGCACACACACACACACACACACACACACACACACACACACACTGGTCTACCTAATGAAACACCACCTGTAGTGATGACAGAGAGGCTTATGGCACAAGAGAAGATGCCCTCAAAGCCTGGCGCCCCAGCAGAGAGGTGACCCTCTCCGTCTTGGGCCCTGGAGGAGCCATGCAGGTGCCCTGGGCCAGCACTGATGCCGTCTCATACTTAGGACTATAGGGCTATACAAGTAACGATTATTTTTTTATTATCATCGATTAATCCAACGATTATTATTTTTTTGGCTATAATCGATTAGTCGTTTGGTCTATTATTATGTCACAAAATGGTGGGAAATCGATCACTCTTTCGCCCAAAGCCCAAGATGACATCCGCAAATGTCTTCTGTTGTCCTCCTGACCAACAGCTCACAACCCAAAGGTCACCTAATGACATAGAAGACTAAAGAAAGCAGGAACTATTCACATTTAAAAGGAGCTGCAATGAGAGAATGTTAGTTTTCTTTTCTTAAGAAATGTGTCGATTAGTCAATTATATAAAAAAAAAAAAGTTGGTGATTAATTTTCGAATCGATTAATAATTTGTTACAGCTCTACTTAGGATCATCACTTAGCTGTACAAAAACAATGTCAAGAGAGGTTCTCCAAAGCAGTGTGCTGTCAGTGTGGGGGAGTTCAGCTTGTCCGTTATCACATTCTGATTATTAAGAAGGCTCCACTCTGTCTGTCTGTATCCCTCTATCTGGTCTGGGGCCGCGATGGGAGCCTCAGACACTCACAGACACTCACAGACACTCACAGACACACAGACACACACACACACACACACACACACACACACACACACACACACACACACACACACACACACACACACGTAAACACATCACATGGATTTCAACACACAAAATCCAACATTCAACATTCACTTTCATAGACACAGTAAGTAATCAGATTACAAACGAGGAATCTGACTTAGGACAATTATGCAGCGCAGCGGTCACATCAATTAGTGGAAGACAAAACAATACAGACACAAAAAAATCCGAAATTTTTCGCAAAGAGCCACATGGCCCCCCCTAAGCCATCTCAGCCTTATAACACAGGACTCAAGACGCAGCACAAAGACATGATGGCATTTCCTCCAGGGGACAAATAATATTGTATTTCCTCTCGCCGCCAAATTCCAAATAATAGCCACAGAGTAGGAACTGGAAATGCTGGTTCTTAAACAGTCCAATCCATTGTTCCAGCAGCTTCCTGTGGGTCTCAGGACATCCCGTCAGTCAACACTGGACTCTCCAGTTACAGACCAGAGCATTAAGCAGCACTATAGAGATGAGCTGTCTGGGAGAG
Organism: Poromitra crassiceps; assembly: GCF_964638095.1. Classification (NCBI taxonomy): domain Eukaryota; kingdom Metazoa; phylum Chordata; class Actinopteri; order Beryciformes; family Melamphaidae; genus Poromitra; species Poromitra crassiceps. The sequence continues at coordinate 49,005,671 of NC_139629.1, read as the reverse complement.
AGAGGAGGGAGGACGATGCAACAGACTAAACTAATCAAGCCCAGCTCTCACTGATGGGATTCACTTGGCACTCTGTGTGATAAAGTAGCTGCAATCTCCAGCTATTATCTCTCTGTTATCTTGGCTGAGAGAGAGTTGCTATAGCAGAGATGATAATGATGATGTTATACATGGGACTGGCCTGTTTCTGATGTCTTATGTCCTTATGTTCTTATGTCAATTATATACACACACATGTGTGTGTGTGTGCGCGCGCACACACACACGCACGCACGCACACACACACAAGCACGCACGCACGCACGCACGCGCGCACACACACACACACACACACACACACACACACACACACAGACACAGACACAGACACAGACACAGACACAGACACACACACACACACACACACACTCACACACACACACACACACACGCATACACACACCAGCCGCAGAAGTGGGAGTAGTTTGTTGAGCTTCCTCTGCCACACACACACACGTGTGCCACTTACAGCCTCCATCTATGCTCTCCCTGCATGCCAGCGCCCTGCAATCAGCGCGGCAGCATGGAGAGGAAAAAACAACAATCACAGAGCAGAGAGGTCCTCCTCCATGATGAGGCCCTCTGGACCGGTCCTCTGCCTTCTCCTGCTATAAATACCCCCACAGGCAGGCAGGCAGGCAGGCAGGCAGGCAGGCAGGCAGGCAGCCCCACCCCACGCCTGCTGCTCTCATGCATGCCTGCTCCCAGCTCAGTGGGCCTGCAGGCAGCGCCCATGGAGGAGCCAGCACCATCCATCTGAGCAAAAGATGATTCAAAGAAACAACAGTGCTTTCAGTGGTTTCTGGCACTTCATTGGTCCATATAGTCCTAACAGCATTTCATTGGTCCATACAGTCCTAACAATTCACTATCATGTCAATCAGAGAACATCTTTAGTCTCCGCCTGATAAAGCATCGTTTTAACTTAAAGATCCGCTAAAGTCAAAAATCAGTTGTTCTTCTTGTTCCTGCAGTTGGATGTCTGAGCTTCTCTGTGCAGAGTGATGTCTGTCTGTGCAGAGTGATGTCTGTCTGTGCACAGTTTGACACTAGAAGACTGTTTCCACAATCGTCTGCTGAAAGTGGAAAGTTTCTCTGAGCTCAATGAAAAGGTCGTTTTCAACAAGCAAGATTCGTGACATCACGAATCCTGGAGCCAATCGCTGTCCAGTATTCAGCAGTTAAAGCCCCAACACATTCTCACTCCCAACTCGTCATACAGTACACTGCAGATCGGTCAGGAACCCTTGGTGTCACTTTGTCCCGAGTGAGAATGTGTTGAGAGCACGTGTTGTATGCTGTGATTGGCTAGTTATGTTCTAGATAACCCCGATTGGTTACTTTGGATTTTTAAATGACGGAGAAGGAGGGGGAGTCATTTTAAGGATTTTAACAAGATAATTAAACTTTTTTTTCGTGGGAAAAACTATCAGACACAAATTATTATTCAAAGTAGATTATTTTATACACATCTTGAAACACTGCTTTAGGGGTCTTTAAGAATTTACATGAGTTCTTAGACATAAGGCCAGAATAACATTATGCAACCCATCTGAACCACAGTAAAGCTCAGGGAAATTCTGCCAGCTGTCTGAACAGAACCAACGTTGAGCCAGCTGTCTGAACAGGACCAACGTTGAGCCAGCTCTCTGAACAGAACCAACGTTGAGCCAGCTCTCTGTACAGAACCAACGTTGAGCCAGCTCTCTGAACAGAACCAACGTTGAGCCAGCTGTCTGAACAGAACCAACGTTGAGCCAGCTCTCTGTACAGAACCAACGTTGAGCCAGCTCTCTGAACAGAACTAACGTTGAGCCAGCTGTCTGAACAGAACCAACGTTGAGCCAGCTCTCTGAACAGAACCAACGTTGAGCCAGCTGTCTGAACAGAACCAACGTTGAGCCAGCTCTCTGAACAGAACCAATGTTGAGCTGTCTGAACAGAACCAACATTGAGCCAGCTGTCTGAACAGAACCACAGAACCAACGTTGAGCCAGCTCTCTGAACAGAACCACAGAACCAACGTCGAGCCAGCTCTCTGAACAGAACCAATGTTGAGCTGTCTGAACAGAACCAACATTGAGCCAGCTGTCTGAACAGAACCACAGAACCAACGTTGAGCCAGCTCTCTGAACAGAACCACAGAACCAACGTTGAGCCAGCTGTCTGAACAGAACCACAGAACCAACGTTGAGCCAGCTCTCTGAACAGAACCACAGAACCAACGTTGAGCCAGCTCTCTGAACAGGCTCGACTTACAAGAAGAGAATAGCAGGCAGCTCACTTCAAACACTTGGGCCCATTGGACCCTGTGCTTCAGTCTACTGGGCATGTGGGCATGCAGAATGTACTGTATGGACGCCTTGCTTTGTGTAAACTGGTCAGCAGTTGAGGGGCATGCGGGCCGCGCTGACCCAGTTCTCCACCGTGTGTGCTGCTGAGTCAGAGTCAGCAGTGCATGAGGGGAGAGAGCTGGTATGAAGGGAGAGTCATAGACAAAGACAAACACACACACACACACACACACACACACACACACACACAGCACAGGACCACACATATGAGCGCACACAGAAGCGAGCAGAGGCAGTGTGTTCCGCTCCAGTGCGCTGCATCTGCTCACTGCTAAATATAGCCAGAAGAAGCCAGGCCTATTGCTCCCATATTGCTGTGTGTTAGGAGCTGAGCTGAGCAGGCCAGAGGATGGAGGGGAGGAAGGAGGAAGAAAGGATGGCATGATGAATATATCGAGTGAAAGAAAGAGTGAAAGAGAGAGAGAGAGAGAGAGAGAGAGAGAGAGAGAGACAGAGGGTGGAGGGTCGACTGTACCCGGATAAACAGATATAGCTACCAGCCTACCACCCATAAATTCTGCCTGTGCTCAAATAGAACATTACATTATCATTTAGCAGACGCTTTTATCCAAAGTGACTTCAAATAGTATTTTGCCAACAGTAGTCAAATCAACTGTACATCACTTCTTCCTCAGCGAAGACCTTTGTAAGGAAGAAGAAGCATTTGTTGAAAGTTGTTTTCAAAAGGAATTATTTTACTTTCTTTTTTGTCAAGAAGAAGAATGGAAGAAGAACGGTGAGTTCTAGAAGGGGTCCAGGTGTAACCCTGGCCTGAAGACGTGCGTTTTTAGTCTCCGCCGAAAGAGTGCAGTGTTCTGACAGTGGGGGGAGCTCGTTCCACGGGACCAGAAGAGTCATGAGTGGGATGAGCAGCTTTTGAGCCCACTTACAGGGCGTTCACACCATACGCCGAAGCAACGCTCAAGCAACGCTGAAGCCACAAGTTTCATTTCGGCATCCTTGTTAACAGGCGAAGCGTGAAGCTGCCAGGCATGAAGTCAATGGAAGTTGTGGGCGGGGTCAAGGCACGCCGAGCGAGGCGCTGAGGAAAAGCGAGTGCTTCTTGTGGGACCGGTTTAGCGTGAGCTCAGCTTCAGCGTGGCTTTTAGCTTTAGCTCTGCTAAGGGATGGAGGGGCGAGACGACCTGCAAGGGTGGAGGTGCAGAGGGAACCGAGGAGAGGTTTGGAACCTGACCATAGATTTTCAGATAGGGCGGGGCAGTCTTGGGTACTGCCCTGTAGGGGGCAGTCTGGTGTACTGCCCTGTAGGGGGCAGTCTTGGGTACTGCCCTGTAGGGGGCAGTCTGGTGTACTGTAGGCTAGTAACAGTGTCTTGAATTTGATGCGTGCCGAGATGGGAAGCCAGTGAAGGTCCCGGAAGACGGGAGTGACGTGAGAGAATTGAGGTTGGTTGAACACCAGACGGGCTGCAGCGTTCTGAAGGAGCGGTGTGATGGCAGAGGCAGGTAGTCCAGCCAGAAGAACGTTGCAGTAGTGCAGGCGGGAGCGCACAGACTAAACACAGACAGCTACTCTTGTCAAATACTAGAATACCAAACTCAACATAGTCCAGATGGTTGGATCCCTATTCATACCAGGTCCATTAATAACGTACAAGAAAAACACATCTTCATCGATGCTATCATCAGGGGTGCCTATAATAAACGTTAGCTTACCCCATCACTACAATATGCCATGGTTCATATACTGTAGACAACGGACACAAAGCAGCTCTGTTAATCTGTCCTTTGTATGGTGTTTTCTCTCCTCCCTTTGGGCTACAAGAGTAAAATCACTCAAACTAGGAGTTGGCTGAATGGTCCCTGCCGCGCGCTCATATAAAGCATGATTGGGTGTGTAAGCAGCATGCCATCAGTTCTAACTGGCTGCCTCTGTTAAATGTCATTGCCTGTCTCAAAAGGCCCCTCTGTCATTAAAGTCCCCCCCCTTCCACAGGAGCCGATGACCCCCGGGCGATGAGAGGGAGTCGCCCGCTGCAGCAGCAGACTGGAACACATGGCACCACAGGGACCAGTGTGTCATCACACAGCCAGCAGGTATGATGAAACTCTACATCACTATCAAAACAACAGTATGACCACATCGGGCTTTAATTATAGTTGATATGCATTTTTGGATGAAGGGCACAGAAGAAAAGAACAGCAACAATAATTTGTACCTTGAGGGGTGTAATTGAAATGAGCCTCTTGTAGATCTTGTGAAGTGGATGTGGCAACAACAACACACACCGTGTGCGGCGCTTTAGCAAACAAACCTGCGTGAGTGGCTTGAAGGACACATCTGTGTGGGAGATGAGGCACACAGGGTTCCCATCCCCAGCCACACTTTCTTCAACGTCAAATTCAAGGACTTTCCAGGTCCAATTCCGTCAAATTCAAAGACCCAACAGGGGATGGTTTGAGACACGCATCACGGTTACTTACAACACTGAGAATACTTTCTTTAGCAGGTTTTACAAAAGCTCACAGGCAACACAATGAGAGGCTTGAATGTGTGAACACGTCTCAACTGTGCTGTGTTACACCTTAAAGGGACAGCTCGCCCTAAAATCCAAAATACATATTTTTCCTCTCATCATGTGTGCTATTTATCCATCTATATCATTTTGGGATAGCTGCCTGAGTTTTGGAGACATCGGCCGCAGAGATGTCTGCCTTCTCGCCAATACAATGGAACTGGATGGCACTCGGCTTGTGGTGCTCGAAGCACCAAAATTATATTTTTTGAAAAACTCAACAGCATTGTCTCTTTCCAGAAATCATGACCCGGTTACTCAAGATAATGCACAGACTTTGTTGTGAGCAGTTTCATGTAGGAACTATTTTCTTTTGCAGTCTCATGTAGGAACTAGCTAGCAGCTAGCGGCTGTAGTTCGGTCTAAAGAAAATAGTTCCTCCATGAAACTGCTCATAACAAGGTCTGTGGATTATCTTGAGTAACCGGGTCATGATTTATGGAAAGAGACATTGCTGTTGAGTTTTTCAAATGTATTTATTTGGCACTTTGAGCACCACAAGCCGAGTGCCATCCAGTTCCATTGTATTGGAGAGAAGGCAGAAACTCTGCGGCCGATATCTCCAAAACTCAGGCAACTAACACAAAACGATATAGATGGATAAATAGCACTACAGGTGAGAGGGAATATATGTATTTTGGATTTTAGGGTGAGCTGTTCCTTAACACATTGAGTGCCAAGGACGTCTGTGGAAGTCCTAAAAAAAAGTAACGAGAAGTGCCAGGGACGTCTGTGGACGTCCCAATATCATAATTCATATTATTCCATAATTCTGCTGTTTAAGGTCGTACCCAGCCAGTGAGCATGAATCCCTTCAAGGGATCACACGGCGCCACCTTAAAAATCTACACGGCAGCTGCGCCACCTTAAAACCTTGGCGCTCAGATCCTTTCCTTTCATCTTCCCACAACAGCCTTCCCTCTTGAGAGTAGTAGTAGCAGAGCGTAGCAGAGCGTAGCAGAGCAGAGATTTAGAGATTTATTAGCATTTAGTAGAATTTAGTAGCATAGCGAGTATTTAGCATAGCGATTAGTAGATTAGTTTGTGAGATTGTGTAGTGAGCGGATTCGAGTGCTTGGTGTGAGGTGAGTGGGTGGGTTGTGTGTGTGTGAGTGTGTGTGCTAGCGAGTGTGCCTGTGTTAGCATTTTATTAGCTTTAGCATTTAGCGTTAGGTAGGATCTGTGGTGTAAAAAAATAAAAAAAATAAAATAAGTGTCTGTGTGTCTCTGTCTGTCTGTCTGTCTGTCTGTGTGTCACTGTTTTGTTAGCGAGTGTGCCTGTGTTAGCGTTATTAGCTTTAGCATTTAGCGTTAGGTCAGGTAGGATCTGTGGTGTAAAAAAAAAAAAAAAAAAAGTGTCTGTGTGTCTCTGTCTGTCTGTCTGTGTGTCACTGTTTTGTTAGACTAGCGTTAGTGTTAGACTAGCGTTAGTGTTAGACTAGCGTTAGTTAGGTTCCAGAGGTTAGAACCTACATATAGATAGCCTAATTTATTGATCCTTTACAGGAAACTATTACTACTAAAGCTGTAAATGCCAGACGATTGTATGCATAGATGACTTCTCGATTGTTGACAAAAATGTGATATTGTAAGTTCTGATATTGTAAGTCGATTTGAATAAAAGCGTCTGCCAAATGCCGTAATGTAATGTAATGTAATGTCTAATAATAAAAAGAAGCAGGAGAAAAATAATAATAATAATAATCATGAGTGCAAAAAGTATTCATAAAAGTGTGTTTATCTTGAAAAGTAAAAAAAGACAGCAGAAAACCCTTGAAAGTGCTCTTCTTTCAGAGGCTGTCATTTCATAATGGAACTGTCTAGAAACAAAATTTCTTCTTTGAAAGAAGCAGGAGTGTCCAATGTTTCATTAGAGTCCAGCCCTGTCCATATAGCCCTAATAGAAAAAATTCTATAGCTGTTTTCAACTGAATGGAAGTGAATCTGGCACAGGCTCCAGACAATTTTACTGAAGCGCTGTGGCACTCAATGTGTTAACTCATTGAGTGCCAGCCACTTTTGGAGAACGGACGCTCCCAGTGCCAGAGTTTTCAGAGCGTTTTCAGTGATTTCTCGAGGCCCACAGAATATTGTGTGATATTACTATGTAAACACCGAACACGCAAAAAGAACAAGGAGACTCTATTGTATCATCAGCAAAAAAAAGTTTATTGATACCATTTTCCCTTCTTTAGTTATGAGCCGGAGAAGATAGGTTGTTTTCAGCGTTTTCAGGCATTTCAAATTATAAGCTGAGATATTCAGCCTTTTGTGAAATGCAGCATTTCAAGCACATTCACTGACTCTAGATACGGTAATATTTTCTGATGTAGTGATGTGGTGTAGTTGTGTCCTGCCCTGCGTGCCCCACCCCCCCTCCCCAGCTGAAAACTCCTCCCCACACTAGTAACACACAGCCTCGCACCAAGCGTCTAGGAAGCCTGGGAAGCGCCGCCTCCCAGGCAGCGCAACATGGAGAAGCCACACGCGGACTGCAGTGAAGAGGCAGAAGGACTCAGTTGTGTGCGCGGATTGACTGTGTTCGCACGCACCGTCAGTTGCAGCCAGAACAATCTACATGGCTCTGGACTGCAGCATGAGCGGGTTCTCTTTCATCAAGGCTATTTCAGGCTGTGTATTCCTGACATTTCTGTAATCTGGAGAGCACTGTCGCCACCTAAGGGTTCTGTAAAATAGGTTATAGACCTCCAATAGCTACTATAGTTGTACAGGAGCTGCGGAAGGCTTTGATCGACGTCCCACCGTCAAAAAACGCATTGGACGTCGAAGGACGTCCGTGGCACTCTACGTCACTATTTAATTGGACGTCGAAGGACGTCCATGGCACTCAATGAGTTAAAGTAAAAAAAAAAGTAAAAACTTCAATTTCTATTCTTGCACAAAATATATAAATTCAAGCACTTCCAATGAGCCATGTCTGTTTACTGTCTATTCTCAAAACTTTCAAGGCCTTGATTTTCTTCAAATTCACAAAGTTTCAAGGATTTCATGGACCGGTGGGAACCCTGCATACTGACCTATATACGGATCCTATGTGTTAAATCCAACATTAATTTATATGGAACACCCACATTTATAAGAATAGCCCTCCATCAGAGATACAGAGACGTTTTTATGAAGATAGCTGTCAGACAACAGGCCCCACAGGGAGATTCATTCAATTAAGCTGTCATATGAATTTCCTCCGTTAGTAACCCGATGGATGCTGCCTCCACCAGGACTTTCTGCTGAGGGGAAGCACAATTTCAGAAATGCCAGCAAGGCGTATTTCCTCAGTGGATCCAGCTAGCGTGCTAAAACGTGTTCTTAACCACCAACTGAAGCAACACTGTTAAGAACTGCTGGTTAAATCTTCAAGATAACTCCTTTCAAACGGATGGCAACAAGAAAACACGGGATAGACGAGGACTCTCATGTCTTTATCAGTCGATCCATATCAAAACGATCCAAAAGCAAACACCTAGCATAGTTGTTGATAGCATGACTAGATCCAGTCATACTGCAGATTGACAGCTAGTGATCCCGGGTGAGATGAGATTACGCTCGGCTCAGGACCTCAGCAGCTGGCCTTGTTATAATGCTGCCAACCTACATAGCTGTGTAAGTCTGCAGATCAACCCTTCAAACCTAATCATCACTCTAGTCCAGTGCTGACCAATTTGGCTGCGGATACTGTGTTCACTCCTGAGATTGCATCCCTGAAAATTGTCATGGCAAATTGTTTACAAAAGATGGACAATAAAGCTGATTTTCAAAGTACCTTGAGGATTTTTCAAGTTGTGAATTAAGTCAAATTTCTCTCTTGATTACAAAGGTGGAAAATACAACTTTTTTTAACTGGGTGTTTACTGATTAAATGTTTAAGCTCCCCACAAATGCAGATGTTTTTTTTTATATATATAACCAATTGCAAATTATTACAATTACCAAACAGATAAAAAGTAGATTATTATATTGAAATGTTATTTTAGATTTAGAATGTTAATTTTCTATAAAACACAATACATTTTAATGTAATTCCACAACGTTTATTTTTGGCCCTCGGCCCTCCACCCAGATTGAGTTTTGGCCCTTCATGGGAAAGAATTTGGGCACCCCTGATCTAGTCTATAGCAGTCTATTCACCTTATGTAGCCACGCCCATTTGACCCGGTTGTGTGGTCGTGTGACGACTTCCGGCTAAAAGAAAAGAAAAAGAAAAAGCTGCTCCAATATCATCTAACTCTGAATTAACTAATAATTTAGCCAATTGTATGTAACATACCAAATAAAAGCAAACGGCAATGTCTAAGAATGCAACGCCATGTAACTGGCTCGTTAATTCTCGCATTCCAGGGAATTACGTTAACATCTGCGGGTCTTATTGACGTAAGTGGCTCGAGCGCTCGGAGGACAGAAAACCATCTGAAGCTTTCTTTGTTGGAGTCCAGGTATGTTTTACAAGAAAGTGCTCGTCATTGTCGACGATAACGTTATCTGACCTGGCTAACAGTGGATACTCCGCTTGCTTGCTGTGTACCGAGCTCAAAGTAGTAGGCTACGTTCTTTGTTTTACCCCCTGCGCTGTCCGCTAAAAAAACAACTCTCTTCATCTTTTGTATTTTGCGCCGTGACCGCCGGACGTGTTAACACGACCCGGAAGAATTTGGCCCACCCCCGCGTCTGAACATAAGGTGAATACCACAGGCCTAATCATCACTCTGTAGCAGTCTACACCACAGGCACAAATCTGAGGCAGACAGAGAGAGAATCTTAAATTATGACTCACACAAAAATCACCCATCTCCACCCTTTGTGTTTCTACGCATCATGTATCAATTAATAAGAAAATGTTTTTTTAATCAGACACATTTATAAACATAAAGAGTTCAGAGATGAACCAGGATTCGTCGGATCAGTAAATCTACCAAGTAACCGTCCCCCCATGGGCGACGATAGTGTATAACAGATGGTCGGCAAGAACAGAAGAATCTAAGCCTTTCTGGGAACGCTGTGTGTAAACAGAAACATTCAAAACGGATAGACTTCAACCTAAAACACATTATTTATGACGAATCTATAACCGACCGACAGCTCGGTGAGGAAAACACAGCAAAGCATGAACTGCTGTTCAACTGGAAATGAGAAAGACACTCCTTTTTTGACTATATGACTGATGGTCTCTGACGTCTTAGTTACACAACGTTCAGCGTTCATAGCGCCATTAAAAAGACATTGATAGTGGCACACAGCAGCCAGGCAGTGAGGAGACATTAACATGAAGCTCTTCATTAGACCATCTCCGCCTCCAGTGGAGCGCTCTGGATGAGAGCGGAGAACATGCCTCTGTGCCTGATATCACACTCCGGTCACGCTCTGCCGCCCTCACACACCGTGACATATCTGATTCGCTGACCTTCAGACTGTAAGAGAAGGTCAGAGGTCGCAGGTCACAGCACTTGGCGATGGGGCGGGATGATGGACAGAACTAGTGTCCTCTAGAGAGAGAGAGAGTGGCGTCAGTGGAGGACCAAAATGCGCGACTCGATTAGCCAATGAACAGCCAGGAAGGGGTCTCGCGCTACTTTTGAATGCTAAAATAAAGCTGATAATGTACAATTTGATTCTAAAAAAAAAAAAAAAAAAACTTTCAAAGTACAACACAAACTGTCCATTTTGCTGCAACTCGACAGTGCTGCTTAATCCAGGACCTTACTTCCTGGAACTCTTGAGAGTAAAAAACTGGTCCATTGGAGTGAATGGAGATGTCGCGACTCTTCTATATACACGGCTCTGGACAGAACGTGACAGATAGACGGCGGGACGAAGGGAGACGAGCAACAGGTGATGGAGAGGAGATGGGAGAGAGAGAGAGAGAGAGAGAGAGAGAGAGAGAGAGAGAGAGAGAGAGAGAGAGATAGGGCTTTCAAAGGGAGATGAGGAGAGAGAGAGAGAGAGAGAGAGAGAGAGAGAGAGAGAGAGAGAAAGAGAGAGATAGGGCTTTCAAAGGGAGATGAGGAGAGAGGGCAGCGGTCCATTCACTTTTGCTGTTGAACCAACAGTCGAGAGGAGTTATGTAGAGCGGTGATTGTAGAAGCGAGGTGCGAGCACGCAGAACAAAGAATAGCTCGATTTCACCGTTACTTCATTCACTTTGAGTTAGGAGACAATGAGACAGGAATGTGTATTTTGATCAGAGGTTCGACTCTACGCTCCCCACCTGAAGGTTAACAGCTCTCCAGTTCTGCACCTGACATGTAATAACAAATCTTCTCACTCAGATGGGGGGGGGGGGGGGGGGGGCTTCAGACTAAATAGTATAAAATGTCTAATAAGCTGTATCGATGAGAAAAAGCAGGGGGACTTTTGATGTCGACTACGATCAGAAGAGTTGAACAATAAACACAACAAACACTGAAATGAGAATAAATCCAGTCACAGTGAAGAAGACTTTGAGCTCACACTACACAGTGATATTTGAAAGCAGCTCTCTGCAGGGTTTAATTGTGTCTGCTGAGTGGCTTAATGGGCAGTGATTCATTGTGTTTGAAGTGTCTAATCTCTCTGAGCTCTCTGGTAATGAGCTCCTGGTGTTTCCCTACATCAGGGTAGAGCACGTCACACGTGGAGACTTATGAATGGAATCCAATGGCCCAGCATAAAACACTTGATAGAACCGATTTTCTATAGCAAATGATGTTAAATGAATGTGCACAGATTGCTACCGGTTCATCATTAAGGGCTGAACACATTTGAGTGTTCTCGGACTGAGAGAGAAGGATGAATGTGTAGCCAGACACAGCAAAGACCTTGTGTGTTTAGACCGTGTTCTCTAGTCTCTCAATGACAATAGAGACACTGGGGGAAAAAATCAAAGCAACTCTAAGCCAGCAAGAATCCAGCCCTCGCAATAGTGGTATTCATGTGTACTACACGCGCTTGATTCCTAGGGTGGGGAATCTGGACTGACAGACAGACAGACACCTCATACCAGGAAGGATTTATTACATCACTGATGACATCACAATTGCTCAAGTGACATCACTAATGACATCCAAAATTGCTCGAGTGACATCACTGATGACATCACAATTGCTCAAGTGACATCACTGATGTGGTGACATCACAATAGTGACAGACCCCGCCACCCACTTAGCCAGTTTTTAACTAAAAGAGAAGATGGAAAAACATCCAAAGAAGAAGAGGAGGAGGATGTGGACCCGGTTATGGAAAAGAGGCCAACTTGTGACGCTAATTTTGCCAAGAGATCTTGAGGTAATGTAATTATTAGCATCTAGCTAGCTTAGCATTTAGCATTTACGTTAACTCATTGAGTGCCATGGACGTCCTTCGACGTCCAATTAAATAGTGACGTAGAGTGCCACGGACGTCCTTCGACGTCCAATGCGTTTTTTGACGGTGGGACGTCGATCAAAGCCTTCCGCAGCTCCTGTACAACTATAGTAGCTATTGGAGGTCTATAACCTATTTTACAGAACCCTTAGGTGGCGACAGTGCTCTCCAGATTACAGAAATGTCAGGAATACACAGCCTCAAATAGCCTTGATGAAAGAGAACCCGCTCATGCTGCAGTCTAGAGCCATGTAGATTGTTCTGGCTGCAACTGACGGTGCGTGCGAACACAGTCAATCCGCGCACACAACTGAGTCCTTCTGCCTCTGTCTGTCTGTCAGCATAGTTTCTCCACATGATTAGCCGCTAGAAAAGCAGCAGCGCGACACTGAAAAGCCAAACCTTTCACTGCAGTCCGCGTGTGGCTTCTCCATGTTGCGCTGCCTGGGAGGCGGCGCTTCCCAGGCTTCCTAGACGCTTGGTGCGAGGCTGTGTGTTACTAGTGTGGGGAGGAGTTTTCAGCTGAGGGGGGCGGAGGGGGGGTGGGGCACGCAGGGCAGGACACAACTACACCACATCACTACATCAGAAAATATTACCGTATCTAGAGTCAGTGAATGTGCTTGAAATGCTGCATTTCACAAAAGGCTGAATATCTCAGCTTATAATTTGAAATGCCTGAAAACGCTGAAAACAACCTATCTTCTCCGGCTCATAACTAAAGAACGGAAAATGGTATCAATAAACTTTTTTTTGCTGATGATACAATAGAGTCTCCTTGTTCTTTTTGCGTGTTCGGTGTTTACATAGTAATATCACACAATATTCTGTGGGCCTCGAGAAATCACTGAAAACGCTCTGAAAACTCTGGCACTGGGAGCGTCCGTTCTCCAAAAGTGGCTGGCACTCAATGAGTTAATGTCAGTGTGTGTCGTTTCATGTTTAATTTCTATTGGTTGGTTAGTAGACGTACGTATGTTGTAGCAGCAGTCACACTGTGGGATTGTCACCCTAAATGTGTGACACTCTCAGAATTTGTCTCTGGATATCTTTGGTTGTAAGACTGTGACGTCTTTGAACCTCTCTCACCGCGCGACGACGCAGGACCAACGTTTCTGTAGCCACGACCAAAGAGGTCGTATGCATCTAACTACATAATACAATATAACAAACAGCTTCAACAGAAATGTGCAGTAAACAAATCTAGCCACAAAACTGATGCGTGCAGTACTATTTTGACACATGTACACACTCAAAATCCCACAATGAAGCAAACACACACACACACACGTCATGCATGCATGCACACACACACGCGCGCGCACGCACACGCACACACACACACACACACACACACTCTGGCCCTCCAACCTTAAATTCCCAGCTTGACAAAGTCTTAAGTGCTGGGACAATGTGTGGTCAGGGCGTGTGACCTGTGGCCCAGAGAGGTCAGTGGGCAACAGAAGGAACTTCATAGAAACAGATGTGGAGCAAAAACATGATTCCACACTCAGCAGTGTGACTGTTTTATGAGGTGTTCTGCACAGAGAGCAGAGGTACAACAATCACCTCCAACATATATTACCTTGTGTTCACATCACAGACATGCAAGCACGCAATATGGGCAGGGTCCAAGTGGCAATATTGTGGAAATATTCCAGATGACTCTGTGTGTGTGTGTGTGTGTGTGTGTGTGTGTGTGTGTGTGTGTGTGTGTGTGTGTGTGTGTGTGTGTGTGTGTGTGATTGATTTACAAATCAATCATCACCTTAGTAATTGAGTAAATAGTCGCTCTGTCCCACTCAGATATGCATCCTTGTAGGCATCATTTATCATAAAACATAGATCTTGCATCAAAATCTAATGAGATCCCAACTTGTGCTTTATACATATTTCACAACGTACGCATTCGTCTTCTTTTTCCTGCTCAGAAGCAAACTGCCATTTGAGCCTGTCCCAACAACAAGGAAAGTACACCTCACCCTGCAGCTCTCCTCCCTCCACCAGGCTCCACCTCACCCTGCAGCTCTCCCTCCACCAGGCTCCACCTCACCCTGCAGCTCTCCCTCCACCCGGCTCCACCTCACCCTGCAGCTCTCCCTCCACCCGGCTCCACCTCACCCTGCAGCTCTCCCTCCACCCGGCTCCACCTCACCCTGCAGCTCTCCCTCTGCCCGGCTCCACCTCACCCTGCAGCTCTCCCTCCACCCAGCTCCACCTCACCCTGCAGCTCTCCCTCCACCCGGCTCCACCTCACCCTGCAGCTCTCCCTCCGCCTGGCTCCACCTCACCCCGCAGCTCTCCCTCTGCCCGGCTCCACCTCACCCTGCAGCTCTCCCTCCACCCAGCTCCCCCTCACCCTGCAGCTCTCCCTCCGCCTGGCTCCACCTCACCCTGCAGCTCTCCCTCCACCCAGCTCCCCCTCACCCTGCAGCTCTCCCTCCGCCTGGCTCCACCTCACCCTGCAGCTCTCCCTCCACCAGGCTCCACCTCACCCTGCAGCTCTCCCTCCACCCAGCTCCACCTCACCCTGCAGCTCTCCCTCCACCCGGCTCCACCTCACCCTGCAGCTCTCCCTCTGCCCAGCTCCACCTCACCCTGCAGCTCTCCCTCCGCCTGGCTCCACCTCACCCTGCAGCTCTCCCTCCGCCTGGCTCCACCTCACCCTGCAGCTCTCCCTCCACCCAGCTCCCCCTCACCCTGCAGCTCTCCCTCCGCCTGGCTCCACCTCACCCTGCAGCTCTCCCTCCACCCAGCTCCCCCTCACCCTGCAGCTCTCCCTCCGCCTGGCTCCACCTCACCCTGCAGCTCTCCCTCCACCAGGCTCCACCTCACCCTGCAGCTCTCCCTCCACCCAGCTCCACCTCACCCTGCAGCTCTCCCTCCACCCGGCTCCACCTCACCCTGCAGCTCTCCCTCTGCCCAGCTCCACCTCACCCTGCAGCTCTCCCTCCGCCTGGCTCCACCTCACCCTGCAGCTCTCCCTCCACCTGGCTCCACCTCACCCTGCAGCTCTCCCTCCACCTGGCTCCACCTCACCCTGCAGCTCTCCCTCCACCCGGCTCCACCTCACCCTGCAGCTCTCCCTCCGCCCGGCTCCACCTCACCCTGCAGCTCTCCCTCCGCCCGGCTCCACCTCACCCTGCAGCTCTCCCTCCACCCAGCTCCACCTCACCCTGCAGCTCTCCCTCCACCCAGCTCCACCTCACCCCGCAGCTCTCCCTCCACCCAGCTCCACCTCACCCTGCAGCTCTCCCTCCACCCAGCTCCACCTCACCCTGCAGCTCTCCCTCCGCCCGGCTCCACCTCACCCTGCAGCTCTCCCTCCACCCAGCTCCACCTCACCCCGCCTGCAGCACCGCCAGATGCTGCCGACTTGTGAGGAGCAGCTGCAGTCCAAGGTGACTCCTTCAAACCGTCCCGGGCTGTGTCGCTACCTCTGCCCGAGAGGCACATCCTGACAAATAATGTATAGTATCTCTGCTGTGTTTGTGCTGGAGTAAACTATATCTGTTAGTTTAGCTTTGAGCACCAGGAACAGATTTGACCTTTTATGTTGTTAAAATGGAGACAGTTGATGGTTTATAAAATGCCTGTGTCTCTGCGCTTCTCTTTTAAAAACAGTTATCTGAAGACATTTCGCTCATTTGCAGTGACATTACTAATCAAATGGATGTAGCTACCATATATCACCTCAAACCAAAGCTCTATATTGAGAACAGAGCTAATCGCAAAAGAACAAACTGCTGAATGCGATGAAGGAGATGTTTCAGGTCAGGTTTATGAAGGTGGGATAACGCAGTATAAGTTGGAAGGAGAGGTCCATGCAAGTGAAGCGTTCAAAGTAAGTTTAGCTGACATCAACAGCTCAAGAGAAATGTTTCCACCGTGATCTCACTTTGTCAAAAGAGTCTAAAATTAGATTGGAAATATGATGATTCAGGGCAGAGGCTGAAAGAAAAACACCAAGTGATTTGATTGGCGGAGGCATGTGTCAGATTATGCTGGATTTGTTTCTGAAAGCAGGCCAGAGAAGTGAAGGGGAAAATATTGGCTTTTAGGATGTCTCATGTGATGTTTACCCATTGGTCATGGTCACAAAGTTGGATGGTGTAGCACAGCGATCCTCAAAGTCCGGACTCCGGTCCGCATCCGGACCCAGACGCCGTCCTATCCGGACCCAGCCCTATAACCTACAAATCATTGAGAATTGTTACATTTCACGGAGCGTTTCTATTTTAACCGGCACATGGTTTTCTAGCCTTTACGGTACTGGTTTATCTGCCAGGAAGCTCACAGACCAATGTATGCGCTCTAAATCATCACATGTGATGCTACTCAGCCAATCAAATATCCGATTCGATTCTGCCTGTTCCAGTGCTGCAGGCAAGAGTGTCAGTGACACACCGACGGACGGAGTAGAGGCGAGAGACTCGGATAAATGCGAGAGATAGAAGTCATTTCACATGGCGTGCTCAAAAGAAACAAGTAGACCGCAAAAACAAAGATTTAGTTTTAATCCGGAGCAGGCAGACTCATGTTCATTCATTGTTCTCACGGGCAGCTCAAAACCAGGCAGTCTGTCTCATGTGAAGTGCGATGCGATCCTAACCTGTCTATGAAAGCGCCACACGAGCAAACACACTCAAGTCCAGACTGAGGGCACACTCACACATTCACTGCCCAACGGCATGTGACGTTTGCATTGCGAACGATCGATAGACAGACAGACAGACAGACAGACAGACAGACAGACAGACACTGAGACAGACAGACAGACAGATGGATAGACAGATAGATAGATAGATAGATAGATAGATAGATAGATAGATAGATAGATAGATAGATAGATAGACAGACAGACAGACAGATAGATAGATAGATAGATAGATAGACAGACAGACAGACAGACAGATAGATAGATAGATAGATAGATAGATAGATAGATAGATAGATAGATAGATAGACAGATAGATAGATAGATAGATAGATAGATAGACAGACAGATAGGGAGCTCACTTCTCTCAATAGAAAAGGTGGAGGAAAGGGAAGAAAAGGGGATTTTTTTTTCTAAAATTAAAGCACTTTTAAGATGCACATTATTTCAAAGCACTCTGTTGTATGTTATTTTTAAATGCAGCCATTATTTTCACTTGAAATGAGAAAAGAACATGTATTTATTATTATAATAGGCTAGTTATTTATAATTAATCCAGTTAAATATGAAAACTAAATAAACATTGTTGATGTTTATTTTGATTTAACAGTCAGTCGTTGTCTACATACAGACATTGTACCATTAGGCTACTGCAATCATTGAAGTAGCCTAAGTTCAATGGCACTGAATCATAACGCAAGCTACGTTACAATGTTCCGGACCTTTGCTTGAGGACATTTTCTCTAACTGGACCTCTATGACTTTTAATTGAGTGCCCCTGGTGTAGCAGCAGCATTCACCAAATACAAGTAGGCTATACTGTAGGCCTGAAAGTCTGGATGTATTTGTAAGAGGAACTTCCTGGGCTTCATGGCAGAGATGTGTAACAATCACAGTACAGCATAATGCAACTTGAAGCTATAACTACCAAAAACTAAATCCTTGAATGAAATCACTGTTCATCAAGACGGATCAACAGAAAGAAACAGAGAAAGAAAAAGTCAAACTTCTGCAGTGTCTCCATCCATTCACAATTATGCATATGCAGATTGTACACACAAAGGTATGCAGCTCTGTAGACAGGAGATAGAAAAGGCCAAAGTAATGACAGATGGATGTAATCCATCTCTTACCGTGCGTTCAAAACCAAAGGCGAAATTCGCAAATTTGCGCGTCAAGATTACATAAAGTTAATGCAAACACATGAGGAGACACCGTTTCATCCCGGGTGGCACGAATGAGGAGAATGAAGTGAAATTTCGCCGTACAAATCACACCAAATTCGCCTCATTCGCTCGAGTTGAAAAACTTTGGCGAATAATTCACGTGGGCAAACTCAAGCGAGTGAAGCTTTCTCCCCCTGCCTTGGTGTGAACGCACCGTCACTCAATACCAACTCAAATACAAAACAGTAGCTGAGCAGCATAAAGCATCTTGTAATGTTTCCTATTCAAATGGTCACATCAGACACACTCTGTATTTCAGCTAAGAGGATATGGGATGAAATTGAGACATGTTCCTCAAACAGTGATGATGATGATACCATCCAAACCAGAGCCTTAGTACCTTCCCGAGGCAAAGAAGAACACACAGAGGAGCAGCGTGTCGTCTCTGTCACTTCACAGCTCCCAACTCCCAAAATGTCTTTTGTCACTTTCTCTGCTCACAGAAGAGACACTGAGCAAATATCTTCTGTGAACACTGAAAAAACGATGGTTTTATTGTGCGGCGAAATGGATAAGTTAAGTTCTCCTTTATTTATCCCCATGGGGAAATTCATCCTCTGCATTTGACCCATCCTCTACTAGGAACCTTCCTAGAACTAGGAGTAGTGGGCAGCCGCAGTGCAGCGCCCGGGGACCAACTCCAGTTCTTTTACCATTGCCTTGGTCAGGGGCACTGAGAGGAGTATTAACTAGGGGTGTCAAAAATAATCGATTATAAGATGCATCGCGATGCGGACGTGCATGATTCTGCATCGATTCACAAATGTCAAAAATCGATTATTAAAAATAATAATAATAATAATAATAATCAAATAAAATATAATGGAAGTACATGCAGTTGTTTATTTGGATCATAATACAATGCAATTCCAAATGCACTTTTATTTTAAAAGTAGCCACACAGTGAGAAAAAAGAAAGTGAGAAAAAATAAATCACGTATTGGGGGAAAAAAGTGATGCATCGATTTAAGATGCATCGAGATGCATCGATAATCGTAATCGAATCGAATCGTAGCCCTCTGAATCGTAATCGAATCGTGAGGCCAGTGAAGATTCACAGCCCTAGTATTAACCCTAACATACATGTCTTTGATGGTGGGAGGAAACCGGAGCACCCGGAGAAAACCCACACAAACACAGGGAGAACATGCAAACTCCACACATAAAGGACCTGGGGCGGACCGGGGTTCGAACCCGGGACCTTCTTGCTGTGAGGCGACAGCGCAAACCACTGAGCCACCATCTTGTGTCTTCAGGTCGCCAGTTGAGGTTAAGCTGCAGCATAGAGAGGCCAAACTGATCCGATGAAGCAGTAGCACAGCAATACTTTTCACAAAAGCCCTTTTCCCACATGCGTACCGGAAAATTACCTGTAAGTCAATATCGGACATTTCCCTTCACACTTCGGCTCGCGCATGTGGGAATCTATCAGCGAAATTGCCTGTATGTGGGGGGGGGGGCGGCACTGCAGAGCGAGTGGGGGAGTGACGTGTCGGCAAAACTCTGAATGGTGAAATAAGTTTGCTTGTTTATCCGTTCACCTGCATCGCGTTGAAGCACTTTTTACAGACTGGCTTCATTTGATGTGTCCGGGCTTGCCTTCGCTGTCGGCAACGTAAGCAAAATACTTCCACTTTCGCTTCATGCATTTGCCCTGTCGGGCTGTGACTGAAGGAGGAGGATGGACTGTGGCCAGAGAGCGAGCAGAGAGGAGAGGGGAAAATCAGCACAGCACACCCACACATGAAGCTGACATAGGCTACTGCTCTTATTATCACAAGATCATTTCGCCAGTTTGCTTTAATGTGCGCGAATGATTAGATTATGCCCGCTGGAACATTAAGCAACGTGTGTACACCTCGCCCATGAGAGTGTCGCGGAAAATGACTGCACCCGTTTCTCACTAGTATCCGCTAAAGCGCATACCGCTCTTCTGACAGGCTGGAAAGTGGTGAAATCTCCGCGACGACGGGGTCGCGCTTATACCGGCACGGCGCCTTTCTCACATGCAGGCATTAGACCACGTACCGGTCATTTTGCGGTACAAAGCGCATGTGGGAAAAGGGCTAAAGTGTCAACAGCATCAAGGTTAACCTGGTTCCCACTCGCTCTGAGTGTTTTTCTGCTAAGCGAGCGGTTTGGCTGCATGATGTGGACACAATGAGCAATATAGTGTGAGAAAGAAGAGAAGAAGGCCACAGAGATTTAGGACACAAACAAAACACATCAACAGAGAGAGCAAACGGACACTGGCAGAGGAATGGAGGCGGGGAGATTGATCAGTGTCAAGTCATCAACAGCCAGAAAGACACGAGACAGAGAGAGTGATGTCTTATGGGGGTTATGCAAATGAGTTCCAGCTGCACCCGCTAGTTGTTTACATCCAACACATCAATCAATGTGGCGTGTGGCTCCGCCTCCTAAACACATGTTGGGTGTCATTTCATATATTTACTGTTCACTACACATGCAATCCTGCAACCGTGACGTGACGAAGGCTAGTGCCATGTGTTTTGTTTTTAAATACGGGGGGGACGATAGCGTGATCCTCCCACACGCTACATCCTGACGGTAAAACTTCTCGCTGTCAGGTGAAGCATGTGCTAGTCTACAACTCTCCCCAGATCGGCGGAGGGGGTGGAGCAACGACCGGGACAGCCGGGGGGGATTGGCCAAGTACGATTGGGGAGACTTGATATTTTAAAAAAGAAAATCTGCCCAGAGTCTGCTCAGGTCTCTCTCAGTCAGTCCACACACTAGAGCAGAGAGTCTTCCCTTATCAGCAATCATCTCCCTCGCTGTAGCCTACTTCCCCTCACGCTGTGACTAACTGAAACCACGGCGGCCGGAACACCAGCGAGCGCTCTTCAAGCTGTGTGACACTAATGACAATATCAGAGGGAGGAGGCCACTTCCTGTGTAGCTGCTTTGATTTAGATAAGGACTCGTTCCACCTGCAACAACACACGGACAACACAGACATAATGAGCCTGCAACAACACACGGACACACACACACACAGACAACACAGACATATGGGTGAATGGAGGAGAGAGTGTTGTTGATGCTGGGTCGACATGCATCATGCATGTGCACTTCAACACACACACACACACACACACACACACACACACATATATAGAGAGCCAAAGTGGAACGTCACTTCCTGCTTCAGCACTGTACCAGAGATTTTCATCCGCTATTTATTTTCTCATAGACATTTCATAAAATGCTTATACATTTCAAATATGTCAAACCAAACGGTTCAGATATATTTAGAAACAGGAGAGATCACATAACATTTCACTTGGACCAAAACGTAAAAAAAAAAAATGCGGGTTAAAAGAAAAAGAAAATCTATTGTTTTTTTTAAGTTTTGGTCCGAGTGAAATGTTCTATGGTCTCTCCCGATTCTAAATATAGCTGAACCGTTTGGTTTGACCAAGCAAAACTATTTTTATAAGCATTTGACAAAATGTCTATGGGAAAATAAATTGCGGAAGAAAATCTCTGGTACAGTGCTGAAGCAGGAAGTGACGTTCACTTTGGCTCTCTATACACAAAGCTCATAAAGGTGTTTGAACCTTGGCTGCAGTCAGACTCGTCTCCACCTGTTTGCAGTCGTCAGCCTGTCGTCTGCTGTGATTAACCTCTTCCAGAGACACCAGGCTGAGACGTCTGGGAAGCAGAAGATCCTGGGAAATCCAAGGAGGCTCCTCTAACCTGACAGGCTCAAAGATCAAAGCCCGCTCTGGTTACACCTACTACACCTAGTACCAGCATGCATGTGGGTTTAGGTGTAATATGGAGCGGAGCGGAGCGGAGTTACTTTCCTGTTGACTTTGGTACAAACTTTGAATTCGTCTTTGTCGTAAAATTGCCAGGTGCACGAGATTTCAAAAGTGGACCATGGTCAGGTTTGTGAAGAACAAGGTTTTCACCTGTGTGGAATGCATTTATGCAGTATCACACCCAGCACTACTCTTCAACTGACGCCATCTAAACACACCTATGTGAGGTTCCCTCTTTCCCTGGAAATCTCAATCAATTTTCATTTACAGAAGAAACGAGAGCAGTTTGTTGTAGGTACAGTAGAAGATCACTGTCTCCCGTCTTTTTTACCCAAAGCAATGACCACTTTTCACCAAAGGTGTCGCCAAATCTGCAATGCCATCGACTAGCCATGACTCAAATCTGGCTCAATTAAAACAACGGCCAATTTTGCCAAGACTGTGACTACATTAAAAAATGCTGTGAAAAGCAACTCTCTACTGAAATGGAGCTTCTGCAGCATCAGGAAGAGGTCAAAGCCATCTGGAGTGCAGCTGAGAAAAGTCAGAGCAGTCACTCATCAATTTTATTCTCTTACGGGGTTTTTTTTTTTACGTGTAAATCAACTGAGTGGCTACACTGGAGATTGGTAGCTACTATTAGTAGTTCAATGTAACTAGCCTGTCTATCTCTTGAAAATATATAAATATTTTCCACCTTGACATGTGTTGTGGCTAGGGTTGTAAAGTTCTGAAGTTTGGGAAACACTGGATAAAAGGCCAACAAATATTTTATAATCTCAATAAATAATGATGCTGTTTAAATGCAGTTTTAAATTGTGTATTGTGTTGCATGTTTGGTAGTTTTGTAGCCTTTGTTTTGTATGTATTTGAGCAGAAATGGCAGATGACAGCATCTTATAGGATGTGTCTCAGCATCAGTGAAATGCTTCTACATGACAGATGGCAGCCGTGGCCTCTGGAAAAGCATCAAAGAAAAGGTGTGCTACTGCTAGCTAAAGCTGTGCTACTGCTAGCTACAGGTGTGCTACTGCTAGCTAAAGGTGTGCTCTAGCTAAAGCTGTGCTACTGCTAGCTACAGGTGTGCTACTGCTAGCTAAAGGTGTGCTACTGCTAGCTACAGGTGTGCTACTGCTAGCTAAAGGTGTGCTACTGCTAGCTAAAGGTGTGCTACTGCTAGCTTGAGCAAAACAATACATATGCAAGCAAGCATGCATTCAGTTGGATAAAAACTCAAAGTCTAGTAGCTCTGCTAAAACTTGACTTAACTCAGTAAGTTGCAAATCCAACGTGCTCTGCTTCAAACAGATGAGATGTTAAGTCAGGTCAGGTTGTTGGTGCAGTCTTAATCACAGAAGCTTCAAAGATCTTCACAACGCCCACATTATGGAGAAGAAATGAATTGACTGTAGGGCTAACTGACTACAGGCGTTTGTCTGGGATTGACTGTAGGGCTAACTGACTACAGGCGTTTGTCTGGGATTGACTGTAGGGCTAACTGACTACAGGCGTTTGTCTGGGATTGACTGTAGGGCTAACTGACTACAGGCGTTTGGAAGAAAGTTCACTAGTGAAGTGAAGGAGAGGTGAGCTTGAGGTTCACACACCGTCGTTGTGAAGTGAGAGGTTTGACAGCTAAAGAGAAGCACATTACATGTCATCCATTTGAAAATTCCACAATTGTCTTAGAGCCCCAAAATGCAAAATTAACCAAATTAACTTGTGACTTCTATCGATCGTTCAGCAACCCCAATTTCACATTTTTACAAATCATAATAGCTTCACGGTTCACCTGCAGCAGTTTTGAATTATTTTGTGTTTATTTGAGCTGAGGCCTCTGAGGCTTTTGCAGCAAAAAAGTTCAATACTTTGTAATTCATATTTCTTCCCAGTTGACTGGGTTAAATTTTTTCATTCATGTTGAAAAGCTGAATTGTAGTGTCTAACATGGTGTCTATTTGAGGTCATATTCCTCCTGCTCCTCAATCTTCGCTGTCCACCCTCCTCCTCCTCACTCTGATGTCAGTGTGTCAGGTCAGGAGACTATAAACTGCGAGCCATGAGGACAACAACGCCAGGACGAGGGATGAAATGATTACCAGTTTAATGATCAAGATAAGGCGTGATAAAATTCCTGACGATTAGTATTACCATTTCAAATTGTAATTATAGTATCCTTAAAACCGTGTTTGATTACAGCGCTTTGAAAAACATGGTAAAACTTGTTGAAATTATTTCAGTGAGTGTATCTTATTTTTGAACATTTTCAGCACATTTTAACAATGCCGCGATAATACTGATAATAACCATGATCATTTCGGTCACTATAATCTTGATATGACATTTTCAGACCATGATGAAAGATAATAATAAAGAGACTGTCCACATCTTTATGAGTTAATCTCTTACATCATTATATTGCATCACCGCATAACTCGTTAGATGTTAACCAGTAGTGCCCCGCCCAGAGAACGCCTCCACCAACAGCCTCATATCCTCATAAATGTAACTGTGCGGTGTGTCAATAAATTACAGACCAATAGAAGTAAGCTAAGTTGGAGTTGCTCATAAGCTACAGTAGTAGTCTTGGGTGTCCTCCTCTATCAATTATTCAGCATTGGTTTTTGTGCTGCTTTGAAAATGATAACTGATCCACCATGTTGAGGTCAGAACCTGATACATTTGATTAGTCCACATCAGACGCGTGCTGGCACATTCAATAGCAGTGTGTGAACATTAGTGTCAGGATATCAGATGATACTGCATGAAGAGTTTTATGATAAACCAGGCCGGGTCAGGCCAGCCTCTCAGGAGCTTATGAGTAACCTGAATCTCCACAGATTGACTGACCAGGAGGAGGGGAGGGATGAGAGATCAGGAGGAGGGGAGGGATGGAGAGATCACGAGGAGGGGAGGGATGGAGAGATCAGGAGGAGGGGAGGGATGGAGAGATCAGGAGGTCAGGAGGAGGGGAGGGGTGGAGAGATCTGGAGGAGGGGAGGGGTGGAGAGATCAGGAGGATGGGAGGGGTGGAGAGATCAGGAGGAGGGGAGGGATGGAGAGATCAGGAGGAGGGGAGGGATGGAGAGATCAGGAGGAGGGGAGGGATGGAGAGATCAGGAGGAGGGGAGGGGTGGAGAGATCACGAGGAGGGGAGGGATGGAGAGATCAGCGGATGAGAAATCCTCTGAGGATCATCTGAAAACCTTTCACCTCCTCAACTGAGAGGAAAACATGCACATAAAACAGACCGATGGTGATATAACGGGAATAACATTACAACTGTTAAGAAAAATAGTTTGACCAATATGCAGATGAGTGCTGGCTGTTCCCGTTTAGAGATATTTGTCATTTCTGAGGTCCTGCTCCAGCTAAGCAAGTCTTGATGATAGAGGACCTCTGGGGAAATTAAAGCGTTTCTCACACCGAGTTCTATTTGCATCTTAAAAAGGTGTAATTATACTGCGCCTGAAGACCACAACAAAACTCAAGAAACAGAGCAGAAGTAGAACTATGATTCATGTCTTTAAAGCCAAGCCTGTAATGGCTGTAATCTTTTCCAGATGTGTGAATCTAGGAGTAGCACAGCTTACATGTCAATCTATCTCCACTATACAGAACCCCTGGACTGTGTGTGTGTGTGTGTGTGTGTGTGTGTGTGTGTGTGTGTGTGTGTGTGTGTGTGTGTGTGTGTGTGTGTGTGTGTGCGCGGGTTTGTGTGTGTGTGTTTGATTGACTCTGTAACTTGTGACATAGTAGGAGCATCTGTGCCTGTGTGTGTGCGTGCGCTAGTGCATGTGTGTGTGTGTGTGTGTGTGTGTGTGTGTGTGTGTGTGTGTGTGTGTGTGTGTGTGTGTGTGTGTGTGTGTGTGTGTGTGTTTGTGTGTGTGTGTGTGTCGAGGGGGCAGGACAGGTCCTCAATGGCTACTTGAGGCGCTGGCTGCAAAAGGGAGTCAGTTCACCCCCATGTTAAAATACCCAACTTTCCAGCATAAACAAACATGTTTACAGCCTGGTTGAAAAAAAATGGTTTTGGTCTCTATAGCAACTTTCATGTTTCATGACAACTGTACGGGGGTGAATTTTTATATAACTCACCCGTTTAGAGCAAAATAGACGATAGAAAGCCTATGTTTTGGGCGTGATTGACAGGTCGCCTGTCCAGTGATCGCACAGTTCGTCGATCACGGACCAATAGCAGGCTGAGCTTTGCCAGGATGAAGTAGGCCATAAGCATGGCTTCACAATAACATCCTATTTGGAATCGCATACAAAAGCCTGTCCACTAAAGCTGATCCTGAGACATGACTGACTGTCTCAAATCACCTCCACTTATTGTCCTTCATTTAGTCCTGAATCAAACATTTCTACAGCATCTTATTTATCATTCAGAGGTCATGATAGGTGTGTATGTACGGGTTTACAATGTCACCTGTCACACGTTAATTAGGCACAGCTGCAACTCATTATAGGGTAACCTGTCAATCAACACGGAAAACTGGGAATTAGCATCAGCAGCAGCCATATGGCATTATGTGAAGTATGTGGGTGAAATGCATAATGTTCTCCATGCATCATTTTCCATACTGCATCATATGCATGCGTCACATTTATTGTTAGTGATGCTAAAAAAAAATTACACCTGAATGGCATGTAATTATGAAATCCAACCACGTCTCATATTACTGGATGCATACAAAGCATCCAGTAATATGACAGCCATTAGTTTACAGTCTCTATTTCTATCATCCTGATGCCAAAGATTAGATGATTATAATTCAGTGTGAATCACCAGTTTGAGAAAAAGACATGGGGCCAGCAGCACAGCCAGTGTAGGAAATTTAAAACAATATATTTTGGGGGCAACTTTTGCCCCCCTGTCTAAAAAATTGGGGCATTTACAAAGTTTCGGGGGCACTTAAACAAAATAGTAAGTAGTGCATAAAGTTCCGCGACGGCTCTGGAAAGTACTTGAAAGTAGGGCTGGGCAATATAATCGATACGGCATTATATCGCGATATTTTATTTCCCGATACTGTATCGATACTTGGACGCCAAGTATCGCGCAGGCCATGCCATGACAGGCCTCTGCATCTGGTGATTCCCACCCCTAATCGATACTGTATCGATATTTCCCATATCGATGCGTTCAGTAACACACTCAACACTCAGTAGTTTTGACTAAATTTGTCCACTAACTTATCAGTATAAAGTGATGTACAGTACATATTATTACACTACCTGGGTGGTACACAGTGTGTTGTATCTTTAGCTCTATTATTTAATTTTGAGTCAATTGTGTAGAATATCGCAATATATCGCAATATGTATCGCATCGCAATATATCGTGATACAATCGTATCGTGACCCAAGTATCGTGATACGTATCGTATCGTGAGATCCTTGCCAATACCCAGCCCTACTTGAAAGTGCTGTTTTGTTTTTTTATGCTTGGATTTATACAGAGATCCTTCAAAGTGTTTGGATTTAGCCGAGCAGAATCTAGAAAGAGTGTGAGCTTTGTGCACTCTGTCATCTTATGATGTCATCAGTAGTGCTGCTGGACCAAGCTTGATACACTTTCTTCCTATCTACAGTATCACTCTCCACATAGGCTACAAGTATACAGAGGTGTACTGATCGCTGAGCTGTCATTGGCTGTTGTGCTCTCTCATAGGCGTTCTTAGTTCAAATATGCGGCTGGTCGCCTAGGTAACCTGCGGTGGAGACATTTTTGTTCTTCTCATCTCTTGTTCCCCCCCCCCCAGGCTTTATTGCTTGAAAACTGCTTGAAAGGTCCTTGAAATGTACAGTATCATTATAGTGGCAACCCTGAAGTTGATTGATTGATTGAAGTGTTTATTTTCGAATATGAAAGCAAAATAATAAAATAAAAGCCATTTCAGAAACAAAGAAAAATAGAATATATACATATTCGAAAAGGAGTGAGAAGAAGTAAAACTTATTAACTCCCACCCCTTCTCCATAAATAATAAATAATAACAAGCTTCCTGGTCTAACCCTGTCTATACACTACTGTGTAATATTTACTAGTAATTCTGTTTCAGATTTTATAATAATATGAAAATATAAATATAATATATACACATCATACAATAACATGTATAATTATATACATATTAATATACACACACATTCATATATTTATCTAAATATATGACTACAATAAGTTGCTCAAGTGTAGTGTCACACAACAGTGCTGTTTGTGTGAGTGTGTTCTTCACAATCAGCTTGCAGGTGCTGAGTGTGTCTGTTAGAGATGGCAATGGAAATTAAATGAATTGAATGAAAATACAATGATCCAAATCTTGGGGGCATTTTTTTGCCCCTTGTTCACGGTTTTTAGGGGCATTCTGAGATTTCTTGGGGGCAATTTTGCCCCTTGCCCCTGGCTCATTTCTAACACTGAGCACAGCACAGACACTGTCCTTTACTGAAGCACTTTCAACACTGAGGCAGTGGAGCATGTCATCTCTCATGTGGTCGCATGGATAACATCACAAATATAACTGTTATGTTTGTGCAGTGCTCAGTATCCAATAAACCTTTTGCTTTAAGGAGGGCTAGTCCAGAGTAAGCCAGTAGTCTACTCAGATACAGTAAGACTGACAATAAAAGAGAAGGAAAATGCAACCAAATAGCTAGTTTCAAACGGCTGTACTCACAAATGGATCGTTTATTTTGCAGGCACACCAGTCCACGCCTCCCCTACCACTCCAAAGAAAATGGTTACCTCTAAAGAAAGATGACTATACAAGCCTGAAACATATATTTAGTGCTTCTGGCTCAAAGCCAATTGTACTGTACTATCATTGTGGTTTTGTTTTTTTTTAAGTGAAATCATAATTTAAGTAGCCTACAAACAGAATGTCTAAATGCAGAGGCGCAGACATGATGGTGAAGTAAATGCGTGGGAGTAACATGAACAAATATAGCAGATGTTGGAGCACGTAGCACTCAGTGTGAGATGACGCAGATAGCTTTGACCTTAACACCCGGCCTCTTTTGCTGCTTTTGGCTGGCTTCATTCATACAGTAGATAAACAAGTAAACACGTACGTCAACCACAAGAGACACGCCCACAAGAGACACGCCCACATGAGACACGCCCACAAGAGACACGCCCACAAGAGACACGCAAGTCAACCACAAGAGACACGCAAGTCAACCACAAGAGACACGCAAGTCAACCACATGAGACACGCAAGTCAACCGCAAGAGACACGCAAGTCAACCACAAGAGACACGCAAGTCAACCACATGAGACACGCAAGTCAACCGCAAGAGACACGCAAGTCAACCACAAGAGACACACAAGTCAACCACAAGAGACACACAAGTCAACCACAAGAGACATGCAAGTCAACCACAAGAGACACACAAGTCAACCGCAAGAGACACGCAAGTCAACCACAAGAGACACACAAGTCAACCACAAGAGACATGCAAGTCAACCACAAGAGACACACAAGTCAACCACAAGAGACACACAAGTCAACCACAAGAGACACACAAGTCAACCACAAGAGACACGCAAGTCAACCACAAGAGACACACAAGTCAACCACAAGAGACACACAAGTCAACCACAAGAGACACGCAAGTCAACCACAAGAGACACACAAGTCAACCACAAGACTGAGACACACATACTCTGGCAGCCCTGACTACGTTCTCACCAAGCCAAGGCGGGAAAAAACCTTCACGAATTATTTGCGAATTATTCAAGCGAATGGGTGTTGAGGCGAAAATCGCGTCAACCTTGTTGTGAGCAGTTTAATGTAGGAACTACTTTCGACCAAACTACACTTACTAGCTGCTAGCTAGTTCCTACATGAAACTAGCAGCAGCTAGCTAGCGGTGTAGTTCGGTCAAAAATAGTTCCTACATAAAACTGCTCACATCAAGTCTGTGGATTATCTTGAGTAACCGGGTCATGATTTCTGGAAAGAGACATTGCTGTTGAGTTTTTCCAATTGTATTTTTTTTGGCGCTTTGAGCATCACAAGCCGAGTGCCATCCGGTTCCATTGTATTGGAGAGAAGGCAGAAATCTCTATGGCTGATATCTCCAAAACGCAGACTACTGACACAAAACAATCTAAACGGATAAATAGCACTATAGGTGAGAGGAAAAATATGTCTTTTTGATTTTAGGGTGAGCTGTCCCTTTAAAGTTTGTATACACACTGTACGTACAGAGACTCTTCTTTATCAGTGGCAGCATTCCTTTCAAGCTGAGCTCATTTCTACATTTCAAACACTTCATTACAGGAGAATGTCCATGAGAAATACACTCTCTGCATTCAGACCAGCATTTGATTGCCATTATTAGTGTTTATGTCCTTTGTACCTTGTATCCATGTGACATCCATAAATAAATTATTTAAATGTGTGTGTGTGTGTGTGTGTGTGTGTGTGTGTGTGTGCGTGCGTGCGTGCGTGCGTGCGTGCGTGCGTGCGTGCGTGCGTGCGTGCGTGCGTGCGTGTGTGTGTGCGCGCACGTGTGACTGAGCATCCAGGGCCAGACTAGACTTCCTGGCTCCCTGTGGGGTAACACCTGTTTTCTGCACCACTGAAACAACGTACCTCTCCATCCATCTTCCAGACAACAGACAAACACATGTGCAAACATCAAGATACTGACACGCGCACACACACACACACACACACACACACACTCACACACACATGCACACACACAATTGCGCATGCACGCGCACACACACACACGCACGCGACACACACACACACACACGCGACACACATACACACACACACAGAAAGGTAGCCTACTGAAAAGGTGGAGAGAAATCAGGGAAATTAAAAAAATATATATATCGTTACGTATGTACTACTTAATTAAAAGAAACTGCAGTATTAGACTTGAATTATATAACATCATCAAACAACAACAAAAAACATATAGAAGAGTAATATGGCCAATTCTGATATATTTGATATTTCTTTGGTAATGAGCCCAACGCTTTTTGACTTGAGTGTGAATTTGTGAATTTGCTTATTTATAGAAGCACAGTTGAAGCCTGCCTGACATCCACTACTTCTACTTCTTCTACCCCTCCGGCCTCCATTCCATTGCAGCCTGATTCTCACAACACCTGAGGCGGACTCTCTGAACGGCGCCGCCCTAGTGCCCAGCTTAAATAACACAAGCTGCTGCCGCTGCCCTACTCTCATCTCCACAGCTAAGTCAGCCCGCATACTCCACTAAGGCCAAAAAGAAAGTTAAAACACACGTCGCGCACACACACACACACACACACACACACACACACACACACACACACACACACACACACACACACACACACACACACACAGGCACACCACAGCTATTCTGAACATTCCTTTGAAGATGGGCTGGAGTGACCTTTTCCTTCAGTGTATTAGAGTTTGGCACACTTTCAGACGGTGGCTCTGTGACGTGCTATTGTGTGTGGATAAGAGCAGTCTCATGCATTGTGTGTGTGTGTGTGTGTGTGTGTGTGTGTGTGTGTGTGTGTGTGTGTGTGTGTGTGTGTGTGTGTGTGTGTGTGGATAAGAGCAGTCTCATGCATTGTGTGTGTGTGTGTGTGTGTGTGTGTGTGTGTGTGTGTGTGGATAAGAGCAGTCTCATGCATTGTGTGTGTGTGTGTGTGTGTGTGTGTGTGTGTGTGTGTGTGTGTGTGTGTGTGTGTGTGTGTGTGTGTGTGTGTGTGTGGATAAGAGCAGTCTCATGCATTGTGTGTGTGTGTGTGTGTGTGTGTGTGTGTGTGTGTGTGTGTGTGTGTGTGTGTGTGTGTGTGTGTGTGTGTGTGTGTGTGTGTGTGTGGATAAGAGCAGTCTCATGCATTGGGGACATCTGAGAGGCCTGCTGGCTGAGTGCACAGAAGAGGACGGAGGCTGAGGAAGGGTTGGGGAAAAAAATTAGCCCGACCGATACTGGATTTTTGGGCCGATACTAGGGATGCACGATATATCGGCAATCATATCGGTATCGGCCGATGTTAGTCATTTTTTAACATATCGGTATCGGGCCGATGTTGCAATGTTGATATCGGTTATCGTTATCAGCCAAAATTTTCACATCGAGAGGAAACAATGTGGTAAATCTATGATTTATGGGCTTTTCCAAATGTTTTGTTAATAAAGAAATGCATTACTTTTTCAATTTCACAGTGTTTACATGTTTTTCAGTATGTACAATATTCGATTATCATACAAATGTGTTTTTTATACAGATCGTATCAACATCGGTAAATATCGGTTATCGGCCATAACAGCAATGTTAATATCGGTTATCGGTATTGGCCAAGATTTTCATATCGGTGCATCCCTAGCCGATACCGATATTATGGAGTAAAAAAAATCCGATATCGATATATCGGCCGATATTTTTATATTATATACACATTATATTACCATTTTTTTTGCAATGATCCTTTAAATATCAAACACTTGACAAAGATATGACTGAGATATGTACGGTAATGTATAGGCAGGATATTTTACAGTTTAACAATGAACATTATTGTCCAAAATGACATTAATGCAATGGTAAACTACACTGGGAATTTAATAATTATAAATAACTAGAAATACAAAAACACAAATAGAACAAATATAAAATATAACTTGAGTTAAGAAAAAGGATCAAATATACACAACATGCTGTCTATAACTTAAAAAATACAAAATAAAAATCTGCAATATCAGCAAACATATTGGCCGATACCGATGTATCGGTTATCAGTAGGGCTGGCACGGATCACGGATAATCCGTGACCCGTACGGATCAGCCCCCACAGTTTCGTTTCATTTAACGTTTAACGTTAGTGTATGAGAACCCCTGCAGCGCAGCCAGACACAGACAGGCATCATCATGGCAAGCACAAGTGAGCTTCCTCATCCCTTCTCCCC
Source organism: Poromitra crassiceps (assembly GCF_964638095.1). Classification (NCBI taxonomy): domain Eukaryota; kingdom Metazoa; phylum Chordata; class Actinopteri; order Beryciformes; family Melamphaidae; genus Poromitra; species Poromitra crassiceps. Next base: position 48,972,775 of record NC_139629.1, on the reverse strand, counting down.
GCTATAAAGTCTCTCTGAAGGCTGTGGCTAGTGGCTACTAAAGACAGCATCACAACAAACTTATTTCAACACCTCTGAAAAAGCACAGGAATGCGAGCAGTGTGTTGCGGGCTGCACAAGATAACGAGAGCCACAACACACACACGCGCACACGTTTCACGAACACATTATCACCGGACGGTGAAATGTTGCATTTAGGACACATAACAACAAAACAACACGTGGGGCCACCGAGTAGCTTAACGTAGCACCAACGTTATGTTTCCAGACTCACCCGGTCTGTACCACCCATGTCAAGTGACAGCCAGGAAGTTAGGCATAGAAGCGCCACGCTGAAACAGGAAGTCGGGTTGTTCTGCCTTCAGAGTAAAAGCATAAATTGTGTCACTTATGAGAAAAGAATATTTTTGAGCTGTGCAGGGCAACAAATGGTTAGAGAAGTAAAAATCGAATCGAAAATCTAATTTTGAGAGAATAAATCTGAGATTATTATTTTTTGCTGATCCGAAAACTCCGTGATCCGTGCCTCAAAATCCGTCACGCGATCCGATCCGTGGGTTTTTTGATCCGTGCCAGCCCTAGTTATCAGCCAATATCGGCCGATAATATCGGCAAAGCAATATATCGGTCGGGGCAGTAGAAGAAAGCTGGCGGTACAGAGAGGAGGAGAGCGCGCTGTGGGACTCATGTCACAAGCCTGTGACAAGCCTTCCAGGGATATACTTACACAGTCGGCTGCATTTAATCAAGACTGACAAAGTCTTCATCGTTGCTGTGAGGAAATACGAGCGGGACTTAACTCGCATTCCTAAGATGAGATGAGCACGTCAAAAAAAGATCTATGCTCGAAAATCTCTCACCACCCGCCTAGATGTGCGTAAGCCTTCTTAGCCGAGCGCTAGAACCAGAGACACGCTGTCAGTGGCAGGAGTTGTCTCTGTCTTTATGTAACTGAATCAGCTTTCATAATATGTGTAATCAAAAGACAGAAATTAAATATGAAGAGATGTGCAACTCCACTTAGCAATTTCAGGTCTATAAAGTGGGACAGTTTTGTGATAACGGTTTGATTCCCCCGTCTCCTTTCCTACAGTATGGTGGTCAAAGGTCAGGCTCAGCTACAGAGCAGCTAGGTGTTCAGTGTCTTGCTCAAGGACACGTTTGCAGGACAGATGTTCCCGCCCTGTCACAAGGTTTTGAACCCAGGACTTTAAGTGAGGCCCACCTAATCATCACTATCCCACCCTGAGAAAGCAGGAGGGTGCAGGTGGCCTATCAGGGAGGTAGCCTGGGTCAACCCAGTCTTGGAGGCGGGGTTTATTACCCAGGCTAAACGGGAGGGGCCAGCAGAGAGATGCACACTTATGGGTTACAGGGGCTTAGGAGGAGGTGGTTCTGCGGGGCGTACCGGCGGCAGCCTCCCGGCCCCACTTCTCAGGAATGTCTGGCATCCGGCCCGCCCAGCAGGCAGTCCTGATGCCCCTGGGCTGTACTCCAGTTGGGGGGCAAGGAGGGGGGGGGCTCTAGGTGTCCCAGGCCCAGTAGGCCTTGAGGAGCAGACACACACCTGGCCAACCACCCACCCAGGTCCCAGGTCACTCTAGGTATGGCTGCTGGTTTAAGAGTAGGGTAAACTGAACTGCCAAGAGGGATTTCAAGTTGTAAACACAAACACTGTTTTGTTCTTCTAACCTGTATCTTGATTTTCTATACTTGTAAATTAGAAGAAAAGGAACCAAATTAGGACTGATTTGATGGCAGATTTAACCAATAATGGTCAAATCTAATAACATGATATGCCCCATACCATCATCAAGTGCTGCTGTGTCATTGAAATCCTGGCAGGAACAACAAGACACACTGGATCAAAACCTTCCACCTGCGTCAGCTGACAAAAGAGAGGAGAGCTTTGCTGCTGGCTCAAAGTCCTTATATCCCCTTTTCAGCATCATAAAGACTGTCTCCATGACCTTTAACCTGAACGTGATGTCACCACACTATAAATACCTCTGTCATTCACCTGGGCCTCTGGAGACAAAGCAGGATTTATTTAAATAAATATAACGTTTCTATAGCTCTTTGAAGAGGAAAGAAAGAGAATAAAGCTGCACAATCACTGAGTATATTTGCGTTGAATCATGTGTACTTTGTATGGTGTAATATGTAATTTGTGTAATAAAATATGTGTGCATTGTATTTTTGTGTGAATACTTTAATTACTGAGCCATTCATTTTGTATTTATTTTTTGTACAACAGGCCTATATGCATTTAGAACAGAATGTCTATTATAGTTGTATCAGTCAGTAGACGTCAGATGTGTAAACGTGTTCCCACAGCCCTGATATGACCCCGGCACCATTCATATTTCTGCACACAACGGTTTGGTGTTTATGGAAACCACTGAAGCCGTTACAGACTCACACAAGTGCTGTGTGCAAAATGCTTCACCAAAAGCCCGAGGGAACACAATCGCACCACAAACCTAGGTCAAACACACACACACACACACACACACACACACACACACACACACACACACACACACACCACACACACACACACACCACACACACACACACACAACAGAACAGACACAGAGTCAGCGCCACAGGAGTCGCAGTGTAATATTCCACCGTCTCCACAGGAATGCTGGGGCTTGGTTTGAGGCCGGGGGGCGGGGCTTGGTTCAGGCCAGGGGGGGGCGGGGCTTGGTTCAGACCGGGGGGCTCGAGTCTCGACTCTGCATTCCAGAGAGAGAGGGAGCAACACACCTGCGGGGCATCAGCCCACCTGACCTGCCTACCTGTGCTCACACTGATAGAGTTTCCCCCCGCTGAGCTGAGCTGAGCTGAGCTGAGCTGAGCAGGCCCTGGCTGTAATAAGACCCACAGCCCTTTGGAGGGGAAGGGAGAGAGATCTGATCTGGCCCCCGACAGCCTGTCACCTGGTCTGGGACTGGACCGCCCTTATTCCCCCTGGGGAGCGGGTTCTGCATGGGAGCCCAACAGGTTGAAGCACAATGGAGGTCTTGTTGTGAGCTAGGGGGGCTACTCAGGTAGTCAAAGAATACCGTCCCCACCCCCCCTCTTTAATTAGAGTGGAGGGGAATCTGCCGACTCACGCCACAGACGGACAGACGGCACAGACATGAAGGGGCTCAGGATGTCTTCATGACTACAGTCTGACAAATAGACCCTTTTCACGGGGGGCATTTTGTGCCGAAAAGGCAGGGTAAACACAGGTGCAAGCAAAACACTAATGAGGGTTTCAAACTTCCATGATTGGAATTTGGAAACCCTCATTAGTGTTTTGCTTGCACCTGTGTTTACCCTGCCTTTTCGACACAAAATGGCCACCGTGAAAAGGGTCTATTGCTTTTATCTTTGCCTGGGATGGCCCACTGCCTTGTGCCTTCACATCTAAAACACACATTATGAAGCAGAGATAAAGTGATCAATCTCAAAGATTTCAGTTTCGTTGTCTTTGGCGACACCTATGGCGATGAGTGGTAATTGCAGGTGAGATCCAAACTTTTCCGGGCCATAGTAACCGCCCGCAATGCTAGCAGAGACCGGAAAAGAAAGTAGCTCGTTTATTCTACTACTTCACACACAAGAGTTGTGGGGAACCTACAGTAACGTGAAGAGTGAGTCCCTCCCTCTGGTGTCACCACAGATACACCCCTCATAAATGCTGCAATACTGAAAATACAAAGGCTTCCATCATTGGGCTCAATCAGCATTGTGTTAACTCAGTCGGTGATACACTATACAGTAGATAGTGACTTAACCGACATTTATTTATATGAAAATCTTTGCGATTATAACCTTATTGCTACTTTCTTAGCATGCATAGTTATCTTTTAAATTGCCCAAATTTAACATCCAACCGTGGCACAGATACCGAGGCAGACACAAAATCACTCAAAATCATTCAATTAAGTGCCCTATTTTGGGATCAAAAAGGTGACTGTCACCTAAAGGTGACTAGTTTGCATCCCTGAATTAAATATTTACCAGGTGCTATTATAGCAGTACAGGCCTAGTCTGTGATCATGTGTCAAATAAGCAGCGGTCAGACATCTGTTCTGCACTCACCAAGGCAGGCGAGCTTAGTGCTGAGCTCCTGTCCCAGTGTGAGACGGGTCAGGACTTTAGTCCCAGTGTGAGACGGGTCAGGACTTTAGTCCCAGTGTGAGACGGGTCAGGACTTTAGTCCCAGTGTGAGACGGGTCAGGACTTTAGTCCCAGTGTGAGACGGGTCAGGACTTTAGTCCCAGTGTGAGACGGGTCAGGACAGGGGCGGACTGGGACCATAATTCAGGCCGGGCATTAGATACCATGCAGGCCAGGCCAACACACGCGGACACACATGAAACAGAAAAATGTGGGCCGTTTGAAGCAAGATTTGGTGAATATAATGTAACGTGATGTTACATGTTACCTATTTGTTCACTAATAGAATTCAACATTGCCTAGATAACTGCAAGTATAATATGAAGACGATGTCAAAACAAAAACATGCCTCTGTACAAAAGCTTCACAGCAAACTTCATTTAAGGAAGAGTGCAGTGTCCTGTCTTGTCTCGTCTGAGGTTAAATGCAAATACAAAAATAATAAAATCAAACTGCTTCATCTCCACTTTAAACTGTATTGTGCAGTCCTACTGATAATCCCATAAAGCACATTAATGTGAAAGCATTAGCATTGTGAAAGCAGTGCTAGTGCTGCTTCTGCCTCCTTCTCCACTTTTGTGAAGAAAACGCCAAAAGCAATCCAACCCATACTTTCAGTTTAGCCACTACTGTTTACATTTGACCAATCTGATTTTTTATATAGCCTAATATAAATAAATAAATAAATAAATAAATAAATAAATAAATAAATAAATAAATAAATAAATACAAATTAGTGTTATTAATTACATTTCTCTCAAATATTCTAGAGGCAATAGACAATTGTCTACCACTGATATTGTAGTTTAGGCCAAGACACAACATAGGCTCCTTGCTTTCCACCTCTCTGCACCTCTTTTCTTCTCCATTTTGGCACCATTGAACAGCAAGCCCCGCCCACACGTGCTGGGGTCTCAGCAGCTTCTGATTGAAAAGTTAACTCATTCCTCCCTGCCTGGCTGCCTGCAGCCTGCCTGCCTGCAATCTGCGCAACTAGGAACA
>NC_139629.1:48942597-48965097 GCF_964638095.1 Poromitra crassiceps | reverse complement strand
TCAGTGTGTCTGTGGCCTCAGTGTGTCTGTTGGCCTCAGTGTGTCTGTAACCTCAATGTGTCTGTAACCTCAGTGTGTCTGTAACCTCAGTGTGGCTGTGGCCTCAGTGTGTCTGTTGGCCTCAGTGTGTCTGTAACCTCAGTGTGTCTGTGGCCTCAGTGTGTCTGTAACCTCAGTGTGTCTGTTGGCCTCAGTGTGTCTGTAACCTCAATGTGTCTGTAACCTCAGTGTGTCTGTAACCTCAGTGTGGCTGTGGCCTCAGTGTGTCTGTTGGCCTCAGTGTGTCTGTAACCTCAGTGTGTCTGTGGCCTCAGTGTGTCTGTTGGCCTCAGTGTGTCTGTAACCTCAATGTGTCTGTAACCTCAGTGTGTCTGTAACCTCAGTGTGGCTGTGGCCTCAGTGTGTCTGTTGGCCTCAGTGTGTCTGTAACCTCAGTGTGTCTGTGGCCTCAGACACACGGGGGCAGGATGACTGTCAGGGCGGCTTCATGTCAAGCTGTGATCCCATGCTGCTGGAGACGAGATGACCTCCTACTCTGCCCTACTTTACATGCATGGAGCTCCCCATCTCACTGTGTGCTTAAGATGCTGTGCCACATGGCTATTATATACAATCACTGTGTGTGTGTGTGTGTGTGTGTGTGTGTGTGTGTGTGTGTGTGCGTGTGCGTGTGCGTGTGCGTGTGTGTGTGTGTGTGTGTGTGCGTGTGTGTGTAGTAGCCATACATTCTGTCATTGTGTTATTATGGATGGAGTTATAGTGAAAATAAATTGTCAAAAAAAGATTTGCCAGGGGGGACCCCCCTGGAACTCCCTCAAAGACCCCCTGGGGGGTCCCCGGACGGCCAACTTTGAGAACCACTATTGGGCTATTAATACTTCATGGACTTACCTTGACGGACTGTTTTCAACCTGATGGGACCCTTATTGCAGCTCTTGATCACAGTCAATATGTCGTAGAGGGGCAGTCCAGACACAGACAGTCCCTCCACTTCCAGCAGCAGTTCCTTCTCGTGGACTTCCCCCCTCTGGTAAACCACAGCATCCCCTCGAACCTGTCCCACGTATGGAAACTCTCCCCACTCAGCGCCGCCGCACAGCTCCACGTTCAGCTCGCCGCGGGCGTCCCGGAGGACCGCGCACTCGTTCACTTTGGTAATCCAGTGGTTCTTCTTCTGGATGACTTTTGACATGATACCCGTTTATAGTTCCGCTACAAAATGCTACCAAAATCAGCCAATGCATAGCACACCACGGAGAGATATTATAGTCCCAGGACACAAGACAACTTCAGGTTGCTGCTTGGACATCATCACTCACTCCAACTTGGAATTATCTTCACCCTTCTTCTAAACCAAGGCATACTTTCCCGAAGTCGCAGCACTTGTAAATATCCCATTTGGATCAAAATCCCGAGTGTTGTTGTTGTTTCGGTTGTTGTTCCCACATATTTAATAGCAGCACGCGCTATCTATCAGCGCGTGGGAGATGATCTAATCCGCTCTCTTTACTTTCACAAAAGACTCCTGGCTCTTCTCTTTAATCTTCTTGTTTTGACTCCTCTGTCGGCTCTCTTCCTCTTTTAACTTTATACGAACAGAAAGTGTTACCTTCAGAGAAGTAGGCTGAGCTTTTCACACGACCACCACCGGGCGCCTTTAAGCAGGTAAACACGACAAGTTCATCCTATCTGGTTCCTGCGCTCGCTCGCGCTGGGAACCGGAGAAACCGTACAGGGGGACGCACCGACGCATGCGTCCAGCTGCTACTCTACGAGGGGAAATCCTACCCGACCCTGCTCCACCTACTGGGTCCTAAAGCCCCTCCTGTGCCTGTGTCTGTCTGTCTGTCTGTCTGTCTGTCTGCCTGTGTCTGTCTGTCTGTCTGTCTGTCTGTCTGTCTGTCTGTCTGTCTGCCTGCCTGTGTCTGTCTGTCTGTCTGTCTGTCTGTCTGCCTGTGTCTGTCTGTCTGTCTGTCTGTCTGTCTGTCTGTCTGTCTGTCTGTCTGTCTGTCTGTCTGTCTGTCTGCCTGTCTGCCTGTCTGCCTGCCTGCCTGCCTGCCTGTCTGTCTCCCCAGTCCCTACACGGATTACAGCGATCTCCACATCTTAATCCCCCTCAGGAGCATTCATAAATGGCAGCCTACAAAGGAACTTTGCAACAGTGTGTGTAGACCTATTTATTATACAGTCTATGGTGTAGTGTTAAAGTGTGAATGTTTAATGCTATGCAGGTTTGAATGACAGTATAGGTTTATAACTGAGCAGGTTGTAGATTCAAATCCCAAGCAAGCAGCAAGGAGAAAGAGTAATTTGTAATTTGTAATTTGTATATTGTTGCACACATGTTTACACAGGTTGAAAGCACTATGTTGTACTGTTTTTTGTTTTTTCTTTATTTTGTTTTTTGTTTTGTTTTTAGTTTTTTCTCTTTTCTATCCCAGTTTGAATTCGTTTACTTGCTTTTTTTTTTCTTTTTTTTTATCATCATTTAAAACAGGTATGTGTCATGAACTGGATATGGGACTAAGTTTATGGGGTAGGAGAAAATGTTTCCTTTCAGATTGAACACTCGCAGTCGGACAATGTCACATTGTATGTAACTTGTTTGAGGATTGTTTGTTTTGGGTTTTGTCCCGTCTGCAGTTGTACTGTTGAATTGATGTCTGAAAACGAAACAATAAAAATGATATACGTAAGCAGCAAGGAGAAAGAGGATGATTTATTTTCATGTAGGCTAGTTTTCAATGTTAATGTCAATTTAAATTTGGTTTTAGTCCCCCCCCCCCCCCAGTGTGAGTTTCACTCTACTTTTTCTTGTGTTGTTTATTTGTTTATTTGAATGGTGCAACTAATGTTTAGTTTTAGTTTTGTCTTAATTTAGTTTCTGTTTCCTTTATTGTGTTTTTGGTAGGGATGGGATGGTAGCCAAATTACATGATGATAATAATGACAGAAGTTCAGCTATGTTGTAGGCTATACGATCAGGTATATTGTGTAATATGAACAATAAATCAGAAAGTCATAAAAATATAATGAACTAGAGGGCACTCGGTAGAGTGCATATACCACCAACCAAAGTTACGTGGTGTTACCGTAACACCACGGCGTGTGTGCGTGTGTGTGTGTGCGTGCGTGCGTGCATGCTTGTGTGTACATTTTCATTACAGCTAACCTAAAGTTGGGACCACTTAAAAATTCTCCACCCAAGATATATTCTGCTTTTTATCCTTTACATAAACAAAAACACAAACACTAAAAACATTTCACTTACTTGGACTTTAAATAGGCTAGGTTAGGGATCGGACCCCCAGAGGTCCCTGAGGGAGTTCAAGCTCCTGCAACACAGGGCCGGAGGAGAGTGGGAGGGTCATAACAGGGCCGGAGGAGAGTGGGAGGGTCATAACAAAAATCATACAAGGAATTTGACTGTAAAAAAAAAGAAGCTAAAGTCAGATGGAGGACAACATTTTATCAAATGGGGGTCCATGCCATCGTCTAATTTGTGTCCGTTTAGGTGAAAAGGTTTGAGAACCACTGGGCTAGACAAGATGGTTTCAGTTCAGGTCACTACGTTTCTTTATTTTTATGTCAGTTTACAACAGTGTTTTAATCTTTAAATCAGTGTTATACGCCTATTCATCTTAGTTTTAGTTTCAGTTTACAATAATAATCGTGCCCACTGCCCACATCAGAGGATTCCACAGTTGTAACTGTGTGAGTGAGGGAGGATGTTGATGATAGCCTACTGCTAGGTCACCTTTCTCTGAAGAAAAAAAAAGTCCAAACACATGCAAGTATGAATTTAAAACGAAATGGCTTTCCATAACTCTTGCCAGTCTCCAGTATCATTTCTCCCTGTAAACCCCCTGCTGTGAACCACTTGGACTTTATGATGGTGTGCCAGCATGAGCTCAGCAGGGACGCCTCCTACCTGATTAATCAGGGCGAGTTTTCAGGGCGAGTTTTCAGAGGGCAAGTCTGACTCTAACCCCCCCCCCCCCCCCCCCCATCCCCACACACTCCTCTCCCCCACAGAGGATTAGACACACACACACACACACACACACACACACACACACACACACACACACACACACACACACTGCCCTCTGACCTTTTGGCTCATCTTAGTCAATGTAAATTCCTGTGCCATTTGTTGACAAGAGAAGCGAAACATCCTTGTTTTCATAGTGATTTGACACATGGACAGGGCTCATTTTGGGGTAATTAACCTGTGGTTCGACCTGGCTGTGAAATTTCAGGTCACTAAACTTCTGCTTTTTTCTCCCTTCTCCCTACCTCACCTAAGGGCCAGTTGCAACCCTAACATTTAAATTGATTAATTTGTATTATAATTAGATTAGAAAAAACACTGACTTTCTCTCCTCTGGGTGGGGAGTGAGGCTACATTGACCTACATTTTTAAAGATTTGTTCATTATGCACAATAATAGTAACAGATCTGATTTTCATGTTTGCACCTCAATCGAAGGATTCAATTCTCCTGTGTGGTTTAAGAAGATTCTCTAAGAAACCCTTTCCACACCCACAGGATAAATGTATTGCCATCAAGCTAAAAACAATGTGTCTTTTCTTAGCTCCTTAATAGCTGACATTTCGGAGATGTGAGGTTTGGCATTAGACAGAAAAAGGTATCATTGTTAACAGCTTACGATAACATTATTTTACTTTACTTTATTTGTTTATTTGGTCAGGACAGTACACATTAATGAACAGTTACCTATACAGAGTCATCTATATGATAACAGTAAATATGTTGGATATATCTTATAACATTACTCATATTTTGGGAGTCTATTGGAGTGAGTGAGATGGGACCAGGTGAGAAACACATCCCACTCTGTGTGTGTGTGTGTGTGTGTGTGTGTGTGTGTGTGTGTGTGTGTGTGTGTGTGTGTGTGTGTGTGTGTGTGTGTGTGTGTGTGTGTGTGTGTGTGTGTGTGTGTGTGTGTGTGTGTGTGTGTGTGTGTGTGTGTGTGTGTGTGTGTGTGTGCGTGGGGGTGTATATGTATAATTATAAAACGGCTCTCTCAAATCAAGCAATCTGATTGGTTCACAGCCATTGTATAAATCCAGTAACCCACTCCAATAACCCATGGCCATGGGTTATTGAGTTGCCATGGCAACTCTCTTACTAAAAGGCTTTGGTTACCTCAAATGACAATGTAGAAAAAACAAATGGCGGAGACAGCTGTCAGATCCTTGTGAATCGATCTTCGCTTATAACTTTACTAATACTTCGCAGAAAATTATGTTTTGTACAAGAATAGACGCGGGCTAATGATAATAATATTTTTCATATTGCCATACTTGGTAACTGTTTTATAAAAGCAATAGATCACTTCAGACTGTGATATATGCTTATTATACCACACCTAAGGGTGGAAAACACCTGAACTTCATCATAACTTAGGTAAGAAGCACGGCCCTTAGGTGTGGTATAATAAGCACAAGGGCCTGTCGTGATCTATTGCTTAAATATATGTGTGTGTTGTTTCCTGCCTGTTGAGATACAGTAAAGTATAGTAACTGGCACTCTCCCACAGGCTGAGATACAGTAAAGTATAGTAACTGGCACTCTCCCACAGGCTGAGATACAGTAAAGTATAGTAACTGGCACTCTCCCACAGGCTGAGATACAGTAAAGTATAGTAACTGGCACTCTCCCACAGGCTGCGAGGGCAGTGGCCTGAATAGCGTGCCGTTCTTTCTTTGCTTTCCATCCCATTTCCTCTGAATGTTGAGTGCTGGGAGGGAGTGTGCATGGTGAGTGTGCATGGTGAGTCATGTTGAGTGCTGGGAGGGAGTGTGCATGGTGAGTGTGCATGGTGAGTCATGTTGAGTGCTGGGAGGGAGTGTGCATGGTGAGTGTGCATGGTGAGTGTGCATGGTGAGTCATGTTGAGTGCTGGGAGGGAGTGTGCATGGTGAGTGTGCATGGTGAGTCATGTTGGACCAGAGCCTATCGCACGTTTATCTCTGCTGCTTGTCTTGCTTATGGACGTCATTGGTCTCGAAAAGGCCTTGAATAGGGCTGCCATGCTCTAGTCCAGGCATGTCCAAAGTCCGGCCCGGGGGCCAGATGTGGCCCTTTGACCAATCTTAAGTGGCCCCCTGCTTGTCTCTCAAAATATACTATGTGGCCCTCCTCCACACAGTATTGGTTAATCAAGCAAGTTCAATTATCATTTTTTCCGTTCACCTAATGATGACAGCACTATCATACAGTTTGTAGGCAAGCACAGCAAGTAGGAACAATACAGGCAGAACTAATGTTTTCAGATGGTAAACAAAATGCTTAGACTGTAGTATAATTTTATTGTTTGTGATTTAAAAAAAAAGAAATTGTAGGCTATAACCCATATGATTTGAAAAGCAGCTGGCCGGCCCCCCGGATAATTTCACATGATCTTTCACATGATCTAATCTGGCCCCCACATTCAAAAAAGTTTGGACACCCCTGACCTAGTCTTTAGTAGTGTACAGTATGGTGTGTATACATTTGATTCATGCTTAACGCTTATCTCCTTAAAATGTCTTCTACGCCTGTGTCATGTATGCATCCATATCTGTAAACATTACAACATGCATGATATTCAAAACGCATTGAAGATCCTCCCCCCTTCCCCCCCCCTCTGTTCTGTCAGTCACATGTCACATGACATTCGGGGGGAGGGGGGCGGAGGCTGGCGCCAACTGCTGCAGCCGGCCACGGCGTGTCACACACATGTAGGGCACTGATGTGATCTGTCTGGTGAGGAAAAAACTGTTTTCCCACACAGTAGCCTAGACCTTTCTGACGGGGGCCATTTTGTGTCAAAAAAGGCAGGGTAAACACAACAGGTGCATGACACTAATGAGGGATTCAAACTTCCATGATTGGAATTTGAGAAACCCTCATTAGTGTTTTGCTTGCACCTGTGTTTACCCTGCCTTTTCGACACAAAATGGCCCCCGTGAGAAGGGTCTATAGAGAGCCCCAGGAATGAGTCCGGAAAACATCGATGCTAACACTTCCGTGTTCTTCACTGTTTTCGCCTATGGGATTTTTGAATGGGTTTTTGGCGCGATGCTTCAAATAAGGTCTCTGGGAAACGCAAGCTTAATCAAACGCGAACCAGTGTTCAGCGGGATAATCTTCACACATGAGGACCACTTTTATGAGTTTTTAAGCTTTTACGTGCCGTTAAAAGGGCGGCTAGCTAGCAAACGGCTAAATGAGACTACACTGTTGAGTCGACGGGGATATTATACGTCAATAACGTCATCACTTCAAAGGACGAACACGGAAATTCTCTTTCCCTCACCTGGTTCAGCCCGGGGTAATCAGTGCACAGCAGCGCACACATCAACAACAACACCCCAGTGGTGACGTGACGGGGAAGCCTATGCGACACTGTGTAGTTCTGGATTAGCTTAGCACAAGCTTTTTACTTCTAGGGCTCGCATTTACGCTTCAAAACTCATGAAAGTGGTCCTCATGTGTGAAGATTATCCCGCTGAACACTGGTTCCCGTTTGATTAAGCTTGCGTTGCCCACAGACCTTATTTGAAGCATCGCACCAAAAACCCATTCAAAAATCCCATAGGCAGAAACAGTGAAGAACCATGACGTCCGGGACTTCCGCGTTCCGACTACAAAAATACGTCATCCCTGGGGCTCTCTATTGGTGCCTGAGCGAATTGCCCTCCGCAAAACTCAGACTCAAACTGAACTCAAGTCCACACACGGGCTTTATCTGTATAATGGCACTGTTTAAATTGATGGAGTGTCGTCTTTGTGCTAAGAGCATTAGAGTCAATTATGGCGCTCTGAGCAGGTGACTGTCTGCTCGGCCCCGATAACACAACGGAGGCCGTCTTTTTGACAGCGATCAAGAGCAACTAGCGTGACGACGCGCCACTCGTTACTCATTGTTGCCTGCGAATGGAAAACTGTTTCCTTAGAGGCTTTAAACAAGGTTAAGCAATTTGGACAAACTGTTTAGATAAGAATAGAAAGTAAATGGTAACACGTTGTTTACCCTGTCAGTTTGTGAAGAATAATGACCAAAGCGTGACTCTGAGAGGGCAGCCTGCAGCAAAGAGTGGAAATAATGAATGCATGAAGCAAATGAATGCCCTCTAGTGTTACGTAAGAGAGGCTGTGTGTCTGTTTTATGAGTGACAGTAATTGGCTGTCCAGAGCTCTGGAATGCCACGCATCCACCAATCAATGCAGAGTGATTAAATATTAAACCAGAGAGTCAAACATCATATCGAGCTGCCGTGCCGGCCCAGGGAATAAAAGGAATATTATAAGGAACAACAAAGTAACAGAGAGAGAGCACCCTGCAGGACAGCTTAAGGTGTTTTAGTTAAATCCAACTGTTCACTTCTGAACCTTATACAGCCTATGATCTGAACACAATGCACTGATACAATCTTCCTGGCTTTCCACTGTAAAGTACTGTAGACGATGCATGCATGAATAGGAGTTGCTCATTTAAAGAAGCCATATTGGCAAGTGGAATTATTCAAGCAAACATTGTTCAAACATGAGACCACCTTGTGATGGGTGGGCCACGGGCGTAAAGTGGGGGGTCCGGCCCCCTTGCTTGAATCACTCCCATCTTCAAACTCAACCTTCATTTTGATGTCAACTAGCCTAACACACCTGTAAAGTCTACACACCTGTAAAGTCTACACACCTGTAACGTTTTGTGACTGCATCATGCATGCAGGTTTTGATGCTATCGCGCTAAACACGGTCTGGAAAAGTACTCAAACCTACTCAAAGTACTCAGACCTATTACCGTAGTCAGCATTTTTTGCACAGACATACATGAAGACTCCAAAAGAACTCAGAGACCCGTCTCAAGTGAACTGAACTCAGACCACCTCCCGAGGAGGTCTGAGTTCGGTTCACTTGAGAGGGGTCTCAAGTGAACTCAAGTGGACCAGAAAGAGAACCGAGTCCTCTTTCAAATCAACTGACCAAAATGTGAACACAAAAAGAACCGAAGTCCCTTTGCTGGTGTCGGTGCACAATATTGTGGTCCACTTTAACAGAGTTTGGTTCCTTTAAAGAGGAGTATTATGTGAAAACACCCTAAAGAGGAGGGATGGAGGGAGAAAGAGAGAGAGAGAGAGAGAGAGAGAGAGAGACAACAGAGATGAAGGCAGAGATGGAGACAGAGACCGACAGCATCGGGTCGACAGAACAACAGAAACGGAGAGCCGAGTGCGTGAGGAGGAGTCAGACGATGATGGTTCTGACTGCTGGTTAAAAATGGGGGCATTAGAGAGGTTGTAGAGATAGGAAGTGGGGGAGGGGGAGGGAGGGGGAGGGGGGAGGCATGCAGTGACGAAGCATCAGGAGTTTTCATGCGGTTGGATGCTGTACACACACACACACACACACACACACACACACACACACACACACACACAAACCCTCGCCCTCCAACCCCCTTTGCTTACATAAGACACACGCTTGGCTGCAGGCCTGCCTCCATACTGTAACAGCCAGCCTTCCGCTTCACTGCTTCTTCAGCAGCAGACACTGAGCAACTTTCAATTATTCAGGCGCAGAGAACATGGCGGCCATGGAAAGACTCGGGTTCTGTCCACTATCCTCTGGAGCCAACCTAGCACAATTTGCAGAAGGCCGTTAAGTTGGTTATTGAAGAGTTGGAAAGAATTTTCCCCATCATGGCGTCACAAGATCTGAGTGTCTCTCTGTGCGTCGTTTGTTTGGCTCCGGTTGTGATACTGTTCATTCATTTTGATTGTGGCAACTGTACAGTAGGTGCATCTAATGTTGTTTCTTTCAGATCTTTTGTGTTGTTCATTATGCATGTGGGGCCAGACACACACACGCGCACACACACACACACACACACACACACACACACACACACACACACACACACACACACACACACACACACACACACACACACACACACACACACACACACACACACACACACACACACACACACACAGCCCACCCTGGTGTATTTTATTAGCAGCCACGAGGCTCACATCAGACCTCATGCTGGCTTTGAAAAGACTTCACCAATCAACATCTTTCTTTCTCTTTCTTCCTTGTCCCACTTCTGCTACTTCTGACTCGCAGTTCCAAGCAAAACAGCTAGGGGCAACTCACTCAGCCAGTGAAAACATCATATAAAGTCTCTCCGCAAAATGATGCTTATATTATGTTGTCCTCTGCAGCAGGAGCTGGAGGATCTCTGATGTGAACTCATACAAAGCTTCATGTTGAACTATACTGAAATCCCATCATTGAACGCCACACAAATCATGTTATTAATGATCTTGGATACATCCCAGAAGCTAGCCTACCTACCAGCCATTAACACGAAATAAAAAACATGTGTTACAAATGCTGTGAATTTCTCCCTGCTGTAAACATCTGCCAATCATTTGCACCAGAGAAGCTTCTATTTCCCACCACTCTGTGTACAGGGGTCAAAGGTCAACGCGACCCTGGATACCGCTGCATATGAATGTATGCTAATGATCTATAATGCTGCAACCATCTCTCCCATAGTTCAGATCTGATCTCTTATCTGATGTGAAAGCCCCATGGGGACGTGAATGACAGATGAAGGATGATTTTTTTTGCCTTTAAGGCATTCTCCCTCCACCTGACAAGGCTGTCAATCTAATATGTGAAGGTACTAGGTGTGTGCTGTATACGGGACAGCTGGTATATGAAAGATTTCTCAGATAGAATATGTAAAAAACGGAAAAGACAATAATCTGATTGACAGGAATGTAGAGATACGTCTACTGACTTCCGAGTCTTCAAAATGTGTGCAAGTTCACTATTGCTTTATTCATACCTCATAATGATTGAAAGCTCCAATGTGTTAAATAAACGATATAATAACTTTGTCATTATGTCATTGCAACTTGATTATTTCACATTTCACATGCAGAATGACTGGCAAACAGGATCCAACATTTCCTTTCATTTTCACTTCAGGCCGAAAGCCCAGAGAGGATGACAACACTTATAAGTTGTAGGTAGCAGCGATAGCCACCTTGGCCAAACAGATCGAGAAAAGACCAGCCCCAACACCGGGCCCAGGTGCACTCCATCAGCCCAACGACCACAACCCCTCCTGTAAGACAGGGCCAGGTGAGTGGGAGGGTCGTTACACTTTGTATTTTGGACCAGTACGTTTCATTTATTAGCCTGACTCTACACTGAGTGTCCTTTTTATTATGTTGGGCTAGTCTAGTGCCTATTGACCCTTTTCACGGGGGCATTTTGTGTCGAAAAGGCAGAATAAACAAAGGTGCAAGCAAACACTAATGAGGATTTCCAAATTCCAATCATGGAAGTTGGAAACCCTCATTAGTGTTTTGCTGGCACCTCTGTTTAGTAGTTGATGTAATGTTGTAAACAACGTGCCTCTTATATAGGTCAAAAGGGGCCAGAAATATGGAAGTTGAGAAGTGACATAATTTGACTGAAATCATGAAATAGAACTGTAATTTCAATTCCCATACATGAGATCATAATATAAATACAATTAAATAATCAGAATTTCATTTTTCATTCACATGTTGGAAAATGCATTATTATTGCAAAAATGAAAACTGCATCGACTTTTCGTTTTCCATGCACTCTGAATGTTTTTTTGTTTTGTTTTTATGTTTATACAGGGGGAGTCTCACTGTGAGTAATCCTCTCTTTTTCAGGAGTACCATGTTCACATTCATACCTGGAAGCTGACCAGTACAATCACAGTCTGATTTACTGGCCACTGAGCAGCTCCACTGGAGCGGTTGGGGTTAAGGGCCTTGCTCAAGGGCACCTCAGTGGTGATAATAAGGGAGGGGCAAGCGCTGCTTTTTCACTTTCCCCACCCAGATTTATCCTGCCGGTCCTGGGGATTGAACCGACAAACCTTCCTAGTCACAAGCTCACTTCCCTAACCTTTAGGCCACCACTGCAGACATTTGCAATTTAATTTCTTTATAGTGGTCGTTCCATACCGAAAAAGCCTCTGAAATGTCTAAATCTAGCAACAAAGTCACCATGTTGGCACCAGCGGGCAAGGCAGTCAGTCCAGTGATGGATGCTGGGAAATACAGTGCAAAAAAAGAAAAGAAAAGCAATGAATGTTTATCACCAAGGGTGTCGCCAAAATCAAGAAAAGCAAGAATCGCACAGATGATCACCTGAAGAATATACATGTGGTGTGTGGTAAGAGGAGACAGAGAACAGTAACACAAGTGATACCATGACAGTGTGGCACATTTCCCTGATCTCCCTTCAGGGATGAGTGGGGCCTTCGCTCGGAGGCGGAGCCCTGTAGAGAGGATGTTTGCTGGATGACAGGATATGGACGCTTGTTGTCCAGGAAGTCGCAAAGCCAAGCAATTAGAGGAGAGTGCATTTTTTTTGCACAGGGATATCCTGTGCACACAATCCTGTCATGTGACCAAGGTAACCACAACAGCCTTGAGAGTCGTTTGACTCTTGAAAGATACAATGGTGTTGACAGATATTACCTTTGTTGTGTGCTGCCACAGACATGCACAGAGAGAGCAGATCGAATGGCTTGAATGCATTAGGGAAGACCGGATGTCTTCCCAAAATCTGATGTCTTTCCTACAAACGGTGTGCTGTCCGTGTTTTAATGTCACGAACAGAAGAACATTCACATAGCATTCATAGCATTCATAGCATACCAGCATTGGCCTACAGAGGGCAGTGCCAGTGACAACACAACATGTAATGTTAAGATAGACTCTGTGGTCAGATCTGGAAGGTCAGATTAGGATGTCAACCGACCAGGCCCGGTTCTACGGGGGTGCAAAAGCATGCATTGCACCCTTATTTTAATTGTCTGCATGCTCAGTTGAAAAGTTTTTTTTTTTTTTAATAAATGCTGCAGCTGCACACTTACTGTTTAAACTTGAATTATAATTGTTGTTTTTCTTTGTTCTTTGATGTGAATTTATGGCTTTTTGGCACCTATATGTAACCTTTTAAGGTTGAGATAATTGTATTATCATTATATGGTCCAAATATTTCAGTAAAGCACTTGAAACACTTGAAATATTCTTGCTTGGGTGGTATCATTCTATAACCTGACGCTGCCAGATGGATGTAAGTTCGTTCACATTTGTTTCACAACCAACATCCATCTGGATTCGGCCAAGCTACATTGCTGAAGAGGGCGGTCACTTTTTTCAAGCTACTAGGCAGGTGATTGGATGGACCGTCTGTCTGTCACCGTCTGGGCTTGCCAACGCCAACCAATCAGATCGACTTCCCTTCATGACGTAGGGCTTTGTGTTTGTGTGACTTGCGTGAATGGCTAACGGCTAGCCTTACAGCTAGCTGATGGCTGCTATGTTCTCCCAGCCTAGCAACGGTCTGAAGGCTATCTCCCCAAATTCTACAACAATGTCTTGTTTACTAACGTTCATAGTTGATAACGTTACAGCAATACAGTTACGGTTTCGTACTCACTGTAAGATCAAGTGCTTAACGTTTATGTTAGCTTATTGTTTTGAATAGAATGTTTGACTAGCTCACTGGAGCTAGCCTCGGTAGCCGCCGCCATGTTGAATAGTGAAAGAACTACAAAAGCACAGGCGCCTCTCGATCGCGTCACACCCGGTCTCGCCTAAAGCCCGCCCGTAGCTCACGCTGATTGGTGCGCCTGGGTGGCGGCCGGTTTGAACGCCTCTCTGAGACCAGGGCCTGACTGAGGTGGATTGTGAATTTGTGGAACAATGCCGCCCCCGTCTGGTGGAGTCAGGCTAATCATTCTACTTGAAATGATGGTAAAATGCATTATTTTTAGTAAAATAACATGTCAAATTTTTCAGCCGGGCATCTGCACCCTTTCTTATCTAGGATGCATCCCTAGTCATCTTGTTCTGGAACTGGCCCTGCAACCGACCCTTGTGGAAACCTGTGCTATAATTTTGACTGTCTTTAGGAATATGCCTAACCTGTTAGAATATGCCTGCTTTACTCATATCAGTTACAGAGAGCAACCACGGTAGGTCTAAGCCACTATGGGCTTATTTCGGGCCATTGCCAATATGTTTGTGTTTCTGTAGTAAGCATTACATGACGTATTTGTAAAGAAGAGTCTTTTATATTAGCAACACCTTTGAAGCAGAGCCGTGTATATAGAAGAGTCGCGACATCTCCATTCACTCCAATGGACCCGTTTTTTACTCTCAAGAGTTCCAGGAAGTAAAGTCCTGGATTAAGCAGCACTGTCGATTTGCAGCAAAATGGACAGTTTGTGTTGTACTTTGAAAGTTTTTTTATTTTTTTTATCCAATTGTACATTATCAGCTTTATTTTAGGATTCAAAAGTAGCGCGAGACCCCTTCCTGGCTGTTCATTGGCTAATGAGTCACGCATTTTGGTCCTCCGCTGATGCCACTCTCTCTCTAAATTGCTCTGCTTTTAAGTACAAAGCCTTGGGTTCCAGTGTCTTTCTCTATCAGCTGGCTGCTGTTGATATGATATCATCCTCTGCACGCGCAAATGAAGAAAACTTGGACAATATTTCTTATGTAACGCAGTCTTTCTGTGGAGCGGGAACCATTATCGTCTGAATGCTATGTAGCTATGCGTTGCACTGGGGGGCTCTAAATGAAGAGGAAATGAAGTGAGTCAACAAGATGTCTGAGGCTAAAACGAATAGCCACCAGAGCTTGAATAAAAATAGCCTAAGCCTATCCAAAGGTTTATCCAGGCCAGGGCATATGGGCACTCACAGCATTACTGTGCAACTGTGGGCCTGCAGTTATGAAATATTCATGGGCCCAGGAGATGGACTGGGACACTTTGTCGAGTCGCAAAACACTAAGTAGAAAAAAACAAGATTAGTTGCCATGGCTTCTTGTGTTTTCACCAGATGTTCTCTCTCTGTCCTTACAGAGCACCTGTTCTGCTTCACTAATGGAGTCCCTGAGAATCTAAGTGGAGTGGCTGCTCGACACAAACCATCTATTTTACTGTTACTGGGTAGACCAAAGATTACACGCACATAACTGCTCATGCTGCCGAATTAAACTTGGCTAACAGATACATTTAGAAATGAGTTAGCAGGTATGGATCCATTTTCACAGGTTCCCTACAGGTCATCCTATTTGCCCAAATGATATTAAATCTCTTTATTTTTACGCGCTACTCAGGCAGGATTGACCTCGAACAAGGGAGCCACCTATAGTTGTTGCTGCAGCAAATTGGATTCCTTTGCCAAACGGTGTTTTGCCAGCTGGGTCACACACACAAACACACACACACACACACACACACACACACACACACACACACACACACACACACACACACACACACACACACACACACACACACACACACACACACAAACACACACACACACACACACACACACACACACACTCTCTCTCTCTCTCTCTCTCTCTCTCTCTCTCTCTCTCTCTCTCTCTCTCTCTCTCTCTCTCTCTCTCTCTCTCTCGCTCTCTCTCTCTCTCTCTCTCTCTCTCTCTCTCTCTCTCTCTCTCTCTCTCTCAATGAATTATTAGGGTACAGGCCAGGGCAGGCTGACTCCCGGTCTGCTCACAAGTTCACAACACAAAGCTGCATGTGCGGTCTGCTGCTGTATTCAGCAAAGGCTGATGGGTTATTTAGTCCAATGCTGCCCCCTGGTGGGTGAGGAAGGTATATCATGTTTACTCCAGGAAGGGTACAGTACAAAGAGAGGGCAAAATTAAAACACTTGAAGAGTTCATTTGCAAAAATAGGTATCTCAGTCTGTATTTTTTATGCTTTTATATATAGTTGTATTTATATTGCAATTATTTTAGTTTTTTGTATATCTCACGACTATAATAATAAGGCGGTCAGTGCCCGCCCTGGCCACTCCCTAGAAACTAAATGCCCCTGCGAATTTCACAATGAGTGGATGACATCACATTGGAGTGGCTGATGTCACAATGGAGTGGATGATGTCACCACAAAAAGTGCATTCCGGAAATTTGCATATCTGGTCACAGCTATTGTGTATGTGCGCTTGTTATGCTATATTTCAGTCTTTGCTGATGTGTTTGTCCTGTTGGAATAAAGGCCAAAGTCATTCTATCAAGTATATATATATATATATATATATATATATATATATATATATATATATATATATATATATATATATATATATATATATATATATATATATATATATATATATATATATAAATAATATTAATAATAATAGGAATAAAACCAAATTGTCAAAATGAAACCAAACACTCCTGGTATTTGTGCAATTTACTTTTATGATGCGACTGCATAGGAGTAAGCAAAAAAATACATTGTTATCATCTAATTGCTAATGCCAGCTGGTTTTAGATTTATTTGTGCTGAGCCTGGGTTTTGCCTGATAACTCCCCTCTATTCCCATTTCCTGCCAACCACCAGCGCTCCCCCTCCTTATCTCCCTTATCATGATGGATAGCTGACCACCCGACAAGATGCATCTTCTTGAATTGTGCCTCTGAGCGTCTGTCAGCCGAAGGCCCTAAGTAGCGGCTTGGGCACCTTTCCCAACAACCTCATCTTCGGTAGCCCCGGGAACGGAAAGGTGTTTTGTTTTGTCTTGGTAATACATGACTGCAAGGTCATCTCCACTAAAAAGAAAACTATGCTCCGAGGGGCCCAGCTGACTGAAGACCTCTGTCTGTACGGTCAGTGACAGAGTTTCGTTCTGACATAAAGGTCTCCAAGCAAATATGAGTGGGATTTCAAAACATATGAAGCTAAAGTAAGCAGTCTTCCAGGAGAAGGTTTTACATTTCCCATGCCCACCAGTGGAGCCGCTTCTCGCTGGAGAGGTGGGAGGCCAGGCGGCAGTGACGCATGGCCTTCTCCTGCAGTGTGGGAAAGAAACCGGTCGGCGTCCATGTTGCCATGCGGGTCAAGAGTCAGACGTCTCTGAGCATCCCCACGATATCCTGCCAAAATGTGTCTACAAGGCTTTATTGGAGAACGCATAGGACTGGCCTCTAAAGGCTATTATTTTCTTTTAAAAGAGGCGAGCTCAGTTGTTGACCAGATGGAAAAGCTGTTGGTTGATCTGTCCTCCTATCTGCTCTTCCAAAATCATCTGTTCTGTTTCCCATCAAAACATTTCAGATGTTTCTCACACCAGTGACAGAGCGCTCCTGCAGCGCGAAGAAGCGCGCTGGATACACACGCTCAACACAGTCGCTCCACACGGACTCAATGAGGAGTTTGACTTAACGTGTTTTTTATAAAGTGTTGTATTGTGTATCCCCCATCTTGCTACACTGTACATATCATGCCTGTCCCTTGTAGCCTACATTATAGGCTTTTTTCTCTGTTACATTTCTAAGTATGTCTTCTCTATGCCCTTGTTGATCACATGCTATTATATGATTTTCTATATTATATATAATATTTCGTCACCACTGCGTCAGACACTTCTTCCGTGTGCCACGCCACCTTACCTATATGCTCTCTTATACAGGTGCGGCAGCCCCACACCCAGCTAATACAGCCCGACCAGCGAGGTTGAAACGCGTTGCGTTCTGTTGCCCGTGTATTTTGTTTTGAAG
Source organism: Poromitra crassiceps (assembly GCF_964638095.1). Lineage (NCBI taxonomy): Eukaryota > Metazoa > Chordata > Actinopteri > Beryciformes > Melamphaidae > Poromitra > Poromitra crassiceps. The sequence continues at coordinate 48,947,462 of NC_139629.1, read as the reverse complement.
ATGTACATGTTAGTAAACTTGTATAGTACACCTGTACATTATTTCTAAATTAAAAGGTGAACTTAATATCCAAGAAGCTCCTTTTTTCTATTTTGCATTCGACTTGGCCTGCTGAGCTTTCTTGGTGCACTTTTTTGTATTCTCACACCAGTAAACAAGCGTCATTGCCACTCATGCCTCTGTAAGCTGCATCAGACCACCACGCTATCAGTTTTCTGGCAGCTTGGGCCCTCCGGGAATATCTCAGGGGCTGACGACCTCTGACCTCGGCTATGGCTGTCTGAGTTTGTGCCTGACATGCACCCCCATATCTCCCGGCTGGACTGGGTGGTCAGTACAGACACTGTGGGAATCCTCCCTGAGGCCAACCGAGTGAGACTCGGCAAGCAGATAGTGCTCAGTGTTTAGTTTAGTTTTAGTTTAGTTTATTTATTCGCACAGTAAAAGCAAGACAATAAAATATACACAGCAATGACAACTGTACAATAGAAAGGATACTGTGCAGGGAGAGGTAAAAAAAAAAGCCCAGGGGGCTTATAGGGAACCTCCACCTAAATAAACAAAAATATACATTACATAGTAGTCAAGGAAGTATAGGTAGGATGTGAATGATGTAAGTGTGTGTGCGTGCGTGCGTGCGTGCGTGCGTGTGTGTGTGTGTGCGGGGGAGAGAGAGAGAGAGTGTATAGTTAAAAGGCGAACGCTTGAGAGTACAGGTTAAAATACCAAACACTGATTACAGAAGATACATTATAATACAGGAGTTTACAATGTAATTATCAAATGTTCCTTCAAACTTTTTTTGTAATTTTTTAGAGAAGACATATTTGCCAGATGGATGAAATTATTCCATAGTTGCACACCTCTATATTTGATAGAAAATTGACCTGTGGATCATGTAAGAAATTTGGGAAGATGAAGATGAGAAGTTTGGCGAGTAGAGTATGCGTGGGACAAGGATTTTTTTATAAAGTAGCTCTTGAATTGTACAGGAATGTTTCCTTCACTAGAATGGATTTTATAAATAAAAAGACATATTTGAAAAGTATTTATATTATAGATATTCAGGATCTGGAGCTTCTGAAATAGAGGGTCAGATGAGGCGCGTGACTCTGATCGCGATGCGATCCTAACAAATCGCTTCTGAAGAAGAAATATTTTGTGCAGATTAGTTTGGAAAGTGCTTGCCCATACAAGATTACAGTAAGAAAGATAGGGGTAAATTAGGCTGTAGTAAAGGGTGAGAAGACAGCTAGTGGTAACAAGGTGGCTAATTCTCCTTATTATGCCAAGAGATTTATTAATTTTCTTATAGACCCAGTCGATTTTTTCTCTCCAATTCAAGTTTTCATCGATATACACTCCAAGGAATCGTGTAGATGATGATGTCTTCGGCATCTCTATAGAATTAATTGAAATTTTAGATAAATCTTCAGAGTATTTTTTTTTCTCACTGAAAATTATAAAATTAGATTTTTTGATATTCAATGATAATTTATTAAGATTGAACCATGAGGCATATGCAGTTAAGCCATCATTTGCTTCCTTGATCAATGAACGGAAAGAGAAGGAGAGTTGTATCATCAGCAAACATTATTGGAGAAAGTAAATTTGAGGCATTAAACATATCATTAATATAAATAAGGGTAACTCATTACAAAAGTAACATATTACATGTAATATATTACTTTTAGCAGTGACTCAGTAATACAACTTATTACTTATAGGATTTCAGTAATATTATACCAGCTACTTTGTCAAGTAACTCAAGTTACAAATTGAGTTACATTTGATTCAATCAAAGCACTAAAAAAGATACAATAATTTCCTAATCAAACTGTGTGTTTTTATGCAAATAACCACTATAGATGACAATAACAAAGGAAAAGAATAACATTTCGAATTTTGGATTGTTTACACTGACTTCAAGACGGTTGAAATTATTTTTCAGGATGGTTCTGGGGCGCGATGTCATTCTGCTGCTGCTGTTATTTTGGTGAAAGTAATGCAAAAGTAGTGTAATAATAAGTAACAAGTTACTCTACACAGACAGTAATATTGTAAAGTAACTGATTACTTTCAAATGAAAGTAACTATGTAGTATATTACATTTTGAAAGTAACTTGCCCAACACTGAAAGTGATGAGTTTGATTGATTGATTGAATACTTTATTGAAACAATGGCACGAGAAATACAGCGTAAGACCAGATTCATTGAAACAAAAGGAATAAAACACAACAAAGCCCGAGGGCTTATTTCCATTGTGGTCCTTGAAGTGAAGCAAATGGAGTGAGTGTATGTGTGCATGTATGAGCGCGTGTGTGCGCGAGGGACATTGAACACAATAGACATTACATGCGTTACACCTATAAATAAATACGGTGAGGTGCTTTGTTGAGCCTGTGCATCTCGAGGAGGAGAGCTGTGAGAAAACCTGGAACGCTGCCAATCTGCCTCCCCCATAATATACTCAACATGGCCTCCCATCTCCTGCTAAGAGTTTATATTTAAGATCTCACATTGAACTTGGAGATGTTTAATGTCTTTCCTCGTTAACGTCGGTGCGTCGAGTCGAGTGTTTATGTGAGAATCGATAGTAAATCTCAGTGGTGGTGGGGGGGCGGGGGGCAGTTAACTTTACATTCGAGTGTAAACAGAGCGGTGTGAAGCCTGTCTACTGCACAGATAAGGAATGGAGGATGGCTGTAGGAAAAACAGACAAGACTAGAGGAGGCAGTCCTCTAGTTGGGCACCATCTAAGGAAATGAATACATGTTTGACAGACTTATGAACTAATCATGCCATTTGTAGAGCCGTATATAATGGCAAGCACATTTTTGCTTGCCAAATTCGGTCGGTCGTGATGACATCATCATCGAGTGCTGATGATGTCACAATGGCTCTGTGAGTGTGAAGGTATAGATAGTAGTGTCTGTCCCTCTACTATACTTTAATAAGGCAGCCCGGTTCCACGCCACGGCACACAATAGATACAGTCAATGTCTCGTCATAGATGCTGGGGTAGCTGGCTGGGGGCGTGGTCAGGGTGGGGTAAATCCTCCCGTTCTCCCCATTCAGCATCGTTAGCAATAGCATGTAGCTGCTAGCCCAGCCCAGGCGGACAGGATCGGTGATTCAACCACCGCAGTCAACGCACATCTGAACAGACCCCACCCGCGCGCCAGCTGTACTGTAGTAACATTTTGTGAGCGTTTCCTTCTTCTTCTGTGGTGTTTTATGGCAGTTGGCATCCTTTATGTTGCATTACCACCTCCTTCTGGATTATCCATCCAGTGTTTTCCTACATTCTGAACTTCTACTCTCCTTAACTCTCAGCACCTGCGTTTACATTTTACACTTTTGTGGGTGTTCTTCTTCTTCTGTGGTGTTTTATGACAGTTGGCATCCTTTATGTTGCATTCCCTCCTCCTCCTTCGGGATTTATCTATCCACCGTTATCTATCTCTATTCCTCTTCTCACCCTCCGACGCGTTCCCACACAGGCGACTGTATCTATTGCTCGAGTGACATCACTGATGACATGCTCTCAAGTGACATCACTGATGACATCATGATTGAGTGCTGATGATGTCTCTGTGCTGAAGGCACAGTGTGAAGGCCTAAAAACAAAATATCGCTGTAGATTTCTTCCATTTATTTATTTTGCAATAGATTCATTCCAAACCCATGAAAAGTGTTTTGGCAAATTTAGTATTATAGGAAGGATAGTATAGGATTATCAATGATAGGATAGAATGGGAAAGGATAGGAAAGGAAAGATTAGGATAGGATGTAAAATGACTTGTGAAGTTGTGAATTAGTGGAATATTTTGTAACATCCTTGTAGCCTAATCCAGTGGTTCTCAAAATGGGGTCCGAGGACCCTCAGGGGTCCTTGAAGGGGTTCCAGGGTTTCCCCAGCAAAAATGGGAATAATAAATGTTCCAGAAAAATTAGAGTAAACACACGCACATCTCTTCTTGTAGGTGCTGAGTCCAAAGTGGTTAATTCATCAAGATTAAAAGAGACTCGCGACACTGATTAGCTCCCAATGTTTTGTTTAATTTTGCATTTTAAAAGACAACGTTTGGAGCCGTTGCAGGCTCTTAGTCAGGTCAGGCAGCAATAATCAAGAGAGGTTCAGGTGTTCCTCATGAAGGATCTGGGTCCCACCTGTGGGTGTGGCCATGATCATGTTTGGTGATCAGTGTGGTGGGCATCAGGTGTCAAAAGACATGTTTAACCCAGAAAAAGTCTGACATTGCTAAGAATATGTAGTTAAATGAAAAGTAGCAATACATATAAACAAGTTCGAAAATATACAATAAGGGCCTATTACCGTAAATGTTATTCATGTGGCCTATAAATTTTAAAATTACTTGAGGGTAGGCTACTATGATCTCGTGAGATATATCAACACTCTAGCCCCCATAGGAATGAAACAACATAGAATAAGCAACAAACAATACATGATAGTGGAAGAAGATATTAGTTCGTCGATTTCATCAAAAAATATTAATCAAAGAAGGCGAGGCGTCAAAATGGAAAACTTTCTCAGAGGTGAAAATGTGGTTTTGGGTCCATAGCATTCACCAATGAATGACCACCTTGTCTGTAGGTAGTATATCCAGTAAAGTTCTCGTTGAAGAAGACATCTTTCTGCGTCTCCTTTTCTTCTTTGTGGGAGAACATGTTCAACACCTGTATAGCGGAGAGAAGCCACAGGATGGTTTAGTTCATTAAAATGTCTCGCAACAGGACTCTTTATATCACCTGTGCGTATGGTGCTACGGTGTTCTGGTATGCGGGCCTTAGCTCTGTTAGTCTTTCCCACATAGCCCAATCCACAGGGGCACTTAAGCAG